>NW_005353629.1:0-10200 GCF_000412655.1 Myotis brandtii | reverse complement strand
ATCCCCTCCCCCCGGCCAGCCCGGTCCGATCAGCCCCCATCGGGCCGGCCCGGCCAGACCCTACCAGTGCACGAATTCATGCACCGGGCCTCTAGTATATATATAATATATCTCTATATGAAAAATTCACCTTGAATGCCTTTGATATGTCAGGGATCTCATCACACTCTATGCATCACTTTTAAGGTGTTGCTGTGTTAACATTAAAAAGCTTTTTGCTACATAACTCCAAAATTGCATAAAGAATACATAAGTCTACTATTCCCTCGAAACTGGTACTGACCTTTCTAAAGCATTAGCTAGAAATAAACATTGAGAGTTCCGACAATAGAAGGAAGACTCACTGAGGTGAAACAATATAGATGACCAGACACCTATTCCTGACTCAGGGGTTACAAATGCTCTTCAGAGATCTCCTGAAAGTCTCTTCATCCAAGGATGGGGACAGAAGGCGATGAATGCAAGCTTATCAGTCTAGGAAGTGGGGCAACTCCTTTAGAACAAATGTGTGTGTGTGAGTGTGTGCGTGTGCACACACACCTATGTCCTAAGAAAGGGAGGCAGAGATGCTAACAGGATCTTTAAGTAGCTATTGTTGGCAAAAAATGTTTCAAAAATTATGGTTTTCCTAGCAAAGACATCGTTTTCTATTTACACTGACACAAGCACACAAAAATCACCACTCAAAGCCTAGTTTGAATATATGCAAGATAATTAACAATACAATGAAAGACTTCCCTTCTCAGTCAGTCTACCTCTACTTGGGCGACCTTATGATACACTCAATCTCAGCTGCATGCCTTACATTGGAGATGACAATTATAATAACAATAATAGAACATTTTCCAGGATTACTGAGGGAAATTACAGAGATAATGCTTGCAAATTGCATGGTGCAGATACCTGGTCTACATAAGTGCTTGTTAAGCACTGTAATAATTTGTATTCTCTTAGTGTGATTGCGCTGGGAACCGCAGTAGGCAAAGTTGAGCTTTACACGTGGTTTATAAAAGAATTAAAAATACATTTTAACCAGTCATGGAAGAGACCTTGTTTTCAGCCAACAGAAGAGATCAACTTGCCTAGCTCACCTCCCTTTGCAGGCTTGAAGAACTTGAAGTAGTGATTATAACAAACACATGGGGATGTTACCAATATATTCACGGACTTTTTAAAAAGGAAGTAGATATAAAATACTTATTGGAAAGCTTTTGATGAAAATGGCTATTTTCACATAGAAGTCCAACTTGTTTTGAGACCTTTTTTTTCTTTCCTCTTTAGTATTATTTTAAATTTTGAGATCTGATAAGTTTTAGACTGAATTCTATCCTGTCATTACCCATGGACATGGCAAGAATTCTGCATAATCAGTTTTTGTTTCTTTCTGATTTTCAAAGGGGGAGACAGCCATCACTGTAAATGTTAAAGGTGTGGGAAAATATCAAGAAGCACATTTCAAAGAAGCAGACTTAAGTCTACCAGACCTGAGGCCCTGAACCTAACTGTCCCCTATACCTGGGCTCCTGAGCATTAAAGAGAAAAAACCAACATGATATAGAAAAATGTTAGTTACATTGGAGACATTGTAGAAAATAGGTCTACCTTTCATCTACCTTTCATCTAGCACCAATATTCCACCTTTGTGTAGGAATTACCTAAAAATCGGTACAGCGGTCTTGCTTATCACCAAGAGGAGTAGGATAACATTCTAACACTCGAGGCACCTGCATACAAAATTGTGTTAAGGAAGGGAACATTCTTATTTTCATATTTAATTTGTTTTACTCTGCTATTACATTTTATTTGCTACTCTTGGTGTAAAAAAAAACCCCACAGAAATATGAAAAATGTGTAATTTGTAGAGAGAATAATATTCCCTAAGAAGCACAGTACTTAAAATATAATTATTTACCATGCTAAAAGGAATGCATGTTTGCAAGCATTGAAATTACTCTAAAATAGGAAAAAGATACACAAAAATTCCTAAAAGTGAGACCCATTTTACCTAGCAAGGGAGTAAGGGTGGAGCAGTGCTTTCGTGCGCCTAAAACGAAGCTGGTCAAAAGATTGGAACCATGGGAAACATTGCAATCTCAAGGAAATGGACTAAAATATTGAAGGGTTTTTGCAGGTTTGATGGCCAAATTCCACGGCGTAAGCGGTGCATTAGCCGCAGTGACATACGATCTCTCACTGACAGGGCTCCCAGCAGCAATAAGGCCTCTCTGTCCATCACAGCAAATTGATCTGAGGTGACACGGACAAGGGCAGCCTGCACCTGATGACCTCACCGCTGAAGGGTGGAAATGAAAAATGAGGGGAAGCACAGATAAATCTTTGAAAGATCCCCTGAAACAGGTGTGCTGAAAGGGATCCGTCCGAGGGCTCCCACAGATGAAACCCAGGCCCCTCGCATGCCCACTGTCTGTTCATCCGGGGGCCTCACTCCTTGGATCTTGAACCAAGATTTGCTTTCAGTCCACAATGACATGACGACAACTTTGTTCTTACCGTGCAAACACTATGTTAACGATCTCTCTTCAAGGCTTGAATTTTTCATTATTCATACAGGTAGCTAACATATTTACTTGTCACCAAAGGATTCTATACAAACCAATAACAAGTACCCATGATTTTTTTCTTTTCCTCCTGGTTAGAAAAATAAATACAGCGGAGCAACTGCTTTTCTCCTCCTCAATTCCCAGCAACAAACAGAGCATGTTTAACCTCAATCACAATGTCAAATGCATGAAGTGAACGGACAGAGGCTCATGGACACACCCTGCCTTTGAACGCTGCACGGCCGTTTGAGGGCACTCTGATTTGGGTATAAAGAACTGTATTCTCTATTCTTCCCCAAACACATTTACCCATTGACCTGCCTTTATCCTGTTACTGCTTCAATACAAATTCTTAAGAGAAACACACAGTCCCTTTCTCCCAATATACTGGGAAGCACGAACCTGCATGAGGCGCACAGGGGGCTTCACGGGCGGCAGCCCAGGTGAATTTAATAGCTACTCACACTCACATGGTAGCCCTTTATTAAAGTAACCATGGATATATCTTTTTTATTCCTAATCAATTTTCTTCTGAGGTAAATCTTATTTTCCCGATGAGAAAACTAAAGTCAGAAAAGGTAAATTACTTGCCAAGATCACTGAGCTGGTATCAGTGCAGTTTGTACTCCAATCCTGGCCATCTGTCTTCCCAGTATTCCATAACGATGAGGGGCAAGTGTGGTGTGGAATCTTAAACTGCTAATTTATAGTACAGTAATATGGTAACAACAAGAAGACATAGGATCCCTTAGAGTGTACTGGTTCTTATGGCTAAATAAACTGTTAAAAATTAATTATGCCTTTCCCGGCTGGTGTGGCTCAGTGGTTGTTTCGACCTATGAACCAGGAAGTCACGGTTTGATTCCTGGTCAGGGCACTGGCTCAGATTGCGGGCTCAATCCCCAGTGGGGGGCATGCAGGAGGCAGTTGATCAATGATGCTGTCTCATCATTGATGTTTCTATCTCTCTCCCTCTCCCTTCCTCTCTGAAATCAATAAAAATATATTTTTAAAAAAATAATCATGCCTCTATTTTTGAAATTTAAATTCTGGGAAGAAACAAAGATTCAAAGAAAAAGAATTTTCCTGCTCCATGAGAGTCCGGAGAAGGATATCGAGGAGCGGGGTGCACCTAACACTTCAGTAATGAAGCGTTCTCTCTCCTTTTCATTGTGGTATGTTGTAGGTCTTCCTTTCCCACTTTCATTTTCACAGAATATACTAGAATTCCCAGTGATTTCCAGGAACCAAGAAGGCCAATTATTTCTCCAAGTTTCTAATTAGGCCCCATATTTCAAAGACAATAGAAACCAAAAGTTGAAGCCCATACATCATGAGACGACTTAGAGATGCCTCATGGGACATTACCTATAGACAGAATTGAAATGAAAAGTCTATAAAATATGTAAATGTATGAAATATAAAAATTTGGTATTCCAGGTCATAATCATTTAAAGCAAAGTAGTATAAAATGGTGGATTAGAAACTATTTTTTTAAAAATTTCCCTGAGTATCCTTTCAAAATCAAATTTCCAAGGCTTAACAAAATAGACCACAGAACTCTACAAAAAGAAAACATGCCATATGGTGGCATATACAGGACCATCATCAGAATCAAAACCCCATGGCTGACCACCTGTAACTTTATATATTATATATGTCCAGTAAATCATTATTTTAAAAAAATTAAAAACCTACCTCTCTTTTATCTCTAATTGAAGCATTAAGTGATAACTGTCGATCATATTGGTAGAAATAATTGTCCTTCTCTGCTAGGAAATCCATCTGTAAATGCTGATACTCTTGAGCTAAACGTAGGTTTTCTACTAGGGAATCATCCTGTAGTTTCTAGAAGACAAACATATAGGCATATTTCATTAAAATCATTTTACCTTATTTTTGGATTTATATCATTTGAATTATCTAAAAGTATATTATATATTCCAGAAAAACAGTAAAACCAAAAAGATGCTTCCCCTGACAACAATATGCTCCCTGGATTACATAGTTTTCCTTCATGACGCCGGTTTGTTGTTGTTGTTTCACACTGATTTAGCAGAGTCTGTCTACCTTTCCTTCCCCGCTCTTTTCTGGACTTCCTCCCATGATGCTTTAGGAAGGACCCAGTCCTGGAAGGCTCCACACAGTCTCCTAGCAACCTTCTTCCCACTTCCCACCCCCTTTTCCTTTCTTCAAGCCCCACTGCTCAAATAGGTTGAAGGCAGTTGGGAGCTTAGAACCTTACATCCAAAAGTTTCAGAGTGGTGGCACTCCCAGAAAACACTCACAACAGAGAGAAGGAAAGAGTAAAAGGCAGGGGCAAGGACTCAGCATTTAGAAGCATCCATAATAGCACAATGAGAGCCGTTATTTCTTACGAGTATGATTTAGCTGCATTAAAGGTTAAATCTGCTTCTGTATGCAGTTGAGAACTTTGTAACACACCTATGACTAAGTAAATATATTTCCAATCTAATATGAACCACTTAGAACTTTTGCAACATTACCTGATAGCAAATAGGTGCTGACCTCTTATTTTAAATTAGATGTATGAATTCTGTTTAACTGCTGATTCTTTTTTATATTTCTAGCACAGAAATTTTCTCTGGCTCCTTCAAAAAATATGGAGTTATCAACAACCTTAAGTATTTTCAAACTTGTAATTCCTTTGATGGGAATTACAATATTCTAAGCAAAAAGCTTTATCCATTACAATTTAAGTATTTTCAAACTTGTAATTCCTTTGATGGGAATATATTCTAAGCAAAAAGCTTTATCCATTACAACATTATTTATAGTAGCAAAAAGTTTTCAAAACACTTAAGCAGATTAATCATGATAATGATAATGATGATTAAATAACTAGATATGAAAATAACCATTGTGAAGCAATTAAAAATGTGATTGCCATTACATCAAACCTTTAGTATAAGTTATTATAAACATACTGTGGTATAAGAATGTGCATAGATAAAATGTAATTCAGCAGAAAACTGCCTGTACAAATATTTCTGTATTTACACACTTGAAGATTTATTAAAGTCAACAAACATATTTCTCATGAGAACCTGGTATCCATATTGATCCCTAATGATCAATATTATGTCATAGCTGTTCTTCAAAAAAGCCAAAATGATGACCTAAGAACCATTTTAAATGTCCTTGTTCTAATTCTGGCACAGTAATTTAATGTTAAATTATTTTAAAAATGAAAATATTTACTTGATAGAGACTTCTATCTAGTAAACTTGACTAAATTCACATAGAGTTATCTTTCAGTAGGAGGACAAAGTATCTGTGGTTATTTTTATTGGTGTAAATACTTTCAAAAAGATGGTTATAATTCTCTTTGATATCTTAACATGAATGTTAAAATCTAATCTTCAAGTGGTTAACTTGGAACTTTGATAAATGTTCTGGAGGCAGAAGACGGAATCATGCTGAATTTGTTTATTTATTGTTTGATTGAACATAATAAGCATATCTCTGATCCCTGTGATATTCTACTTCTCAATTACATTTCTTTCAAGCCTTAGATGGCTACTTTAAACATGGTATTTGAGAGGAATGCTACAAAAGTGGGAGGATTTGCATTAAGTTACTGAATGGCACTTAATTGTGGGTATACTTGGCATTTTATCCTTTGCTCAACTGTATAATCTGCAGTTTTACTTTCAAATAAATATACTTTCAATTTCTGTATCACACCATTCTGTTTTACATGCCATAATTAGAGTCAATATCAGGAAACTGAATTATGTAGTTATGCCAATGAGTCTTCAAAACATTTGCATATCAGTCATGATATTTTACATTACCATTTCCCAGTAACAGGTACATGGAAGGATTTGCCCATTCACCATCTACTCCTGAAAGCCAGTGACCTTCAGTTGTGCAATAAAGTTTCGGTTTTCTTCATTTTAAATGATGGCATTCTGCTGACACTAAAAGTGCTTTTTATGTTTAACTGTGGTTCCACCTCACAACTCTGACTGTTTTAATTTTAACCAACAGTATTATAACGTGCAAATGAAACAAAGAGGGAATGATCATTATTGGTAGAAAATGTCTAGGAGAAATAATGCTACCACTACTAGAATTGAACATCTTATAAAATAATAACGGTAGAAAATATTTAATATGGGCACAAAAGTTGGGTTGGTGATATAATGAAAGGGTGAGAAGAAAGAAGAAACTAGTAAGAGAAGATGATGACTTTCATGGGCTTTCCAATTCAAACCCAGCTGAATCCTGTCTGTGTAACCCGTCTATTTACGGTCTTAGCTAAGCGTGAACTTAAAAATAACTTGTTTCTAAAACCATTAAGAAAAATTCACTGTAGATTAAAATAACTGCACTGTGAGTTGATTTACAATATTATTTCATCACTCATTCATTTTCATTTCAGTTACTTATTCATAACTTTTTATTGAAAAGTTATATAATTACTATATGATGAGCTCTGAGATATAATGGTAAACCTCAAAAATTTGACATCTTGTAGGAGAGATTTATATTAAAAAATCATAAAAATGTATAGTTATAAAATAAACATAAACCTTTTGCATTTATTAGATTTCCATATGTTTTAGATTCACCCCAAAAGGTCTAAATAAAATGACACCTCAAAGCCAGATTAACTGGTATGTATTCTAATTATTAACGATGATCAAGATGAGGAAACATTGGAAGTATGGCTTGACACAGAGAAGAGGCATGGTGAGTATCTGTGAATAGTTTCCATGTTACCTAGGCTGAATGCAGCAGAATGACGCTGCCCACTGAGACCTGCCGAGGTCCAGCCAGACACACTGACCCTGGAGGAAGGCTAAGTCCAGTGGAACTGTTTTCTTTTGTAAATTAAGATAGACTGATGGCAAGGAAGATTACAGGAAGAAAACAACTTGATCTAAACATTCTAGAAAGATGGTTAAAATAATCCTATCTAATAAAAGGCAAAGATGCTAATTGACCATACCTTTGCTACGCCCATCAGCCAACCAGAGTGATATGCAAATTAACTGCCAACAAAGAGTGCCTTCTTCATCCAAGTTGAGAATCACTTCTCTGCACAGTCTTCCTGTCATCAAACTGACATGCTAAAGTCCAAGCTTCTATTTTTTTATTTAAAAATATTTTTATTGATTTTAGAGAGGGAGAGAGAAAAACATCAATAATGAGATAGAATCATTGATCGGCTGCCTCTTGCACACAACCTACTGGGGATCGAGCCCACAACCGGGGCATGTACCTTGACCTTCTGGTTCATAAGGTTGCCACTCAACCACTGAGCCACACCAGCCAGGCCCAAAGTTTCTATTTTTTTAAAATAAAGTAACACATTTTTAAAAAAGTAAAAAATAATATATTTATTGATTTCAGATATGAAGGGAGAGAGAGAGAAACATCAATTATGAGAATCATTGATCGGCTGCTCCTGCACACCCCCTACTGAGGATCGAGCTCACCACCTGGGCATGTGTCCTTGACCAGGAATCAAACCCAGGACCCTTCAGTCTACAGGCCAACGCCCTATCCACTGAGCCAAACCCAGTAGGGCATACCTGCAGCTACTCTTAATTCAGGCAACTGGATCCAGTTTGCCAGGCAGAGGGCTAGCTAGGTCCTTCTTTCAATTATGTAGATCAAGCATGTCAATTTCAAAGGCTAACATGCACCAAATAAAGGAGGCAGGCAGCCCGCGGGCTGTGAGTTTGACATGCATGATGTAGAGTAAGGGAGGTTTTCTGCCCCCGTTTTAATTGTAACTGCCCTATCCTGACAGGGTTTGTATGGTGCCTCAGAGAATCCTTTCTGAAGCTCTGTGTGCCACACCCCAGTTCTTGGTTGTAACAGGTTACTACGGACAGCTCCTCTGTCTGCGCCCCGCATCTCCTCGGCTCTGCCGCCATGTCCCTGTTGGTACAGGACTGCACCTCACTCCCTTTAGTCCCACGGATGGAAAGACTGACTTCCTACCACAGAAAGCTGGGTTACTGGTACTTAATGATCAGTTTTATTCTACAGCATCCTCACATTTACCATTTCGTCCCTTAGTTATTTGTCACTGAATCATTTGTTCAGCAGACACTTAGTACGTTTACTCTATGGGTCCAGCTCTATGACTATGCCAGGGATTTTTTAAAAAGGGTAAAATGTGACCCCTGCTCACCAGGGATTGCAGGCTAGTGGAGGGGGAGGCAGAGGGTAAATGAGTCTTGCCTGGCTGGTGTTTCTCAGTGGTTGAGCATCGACCCAGGAACCAAGAGGTCACCATTTGATTCCCAGTGAGGGCACATGCCCCAGTTGTGGGCTGGATCCCCAGTAGAAGGCATGCAGGAGACAGCTGATGGATGATGTTTCTCTCTCGTTGATGTTTCTATCTGTCTATCCTTCTTCCTTGCTCTCTTTCTAAAAACCAATAAAAACTTGTTTGTTTGTTTTTTAAAAAGGGTAAATAAGTCTATCCCAGGACTCTTTTGAAGTATCTCCAATTGGTTCTACCAGGTGGAACCGATTCTACCAGGTGGCCAGCAGGTCAGGAAAGGCTTCACAGCAGAAAAACTCGGTGACCTGAGTCTCAGAAGAGCCGTGTGACTCGGCAGGAATAAAAGCTGCCCTGCCTCACAGGCCGGTATATAGCAGCACAGCAGGGTGAGTCAGTGGAGAGATGGTTATAATTAAAATAGTAGCACTGTACACCTATGTGTAGAAAATGTTCCCTTGGCTCCTTTAGGACTATTCGATTGTTACCTGTGACTCCTGCATTAGGTTTTCATAGATGGACTGTATGGCTATAACATTACTAGTAGTGGAAACAATAAAGTTTCCCCCCATATGCAGTATCCCACCGCTGCCCAGCATCATAGCCGCCATCCGGGCCCCCGTGTGCGGCCCTGGGTGGCGGGACCCCTGTGTGCAGCCCTGGCGGCGGGGCTTGGCAGTGTGATCGGCCGGAGGAAGCCCTATTCTTGCAGGAATCTTCCTGCAACAGGACTCTAGTTAAAAATATTAGCACTGTACACGTAGGTGTAGAAAACCGGCATAGCTATTTACAAATACTTAAAATAGTCCTAGGGTCTAAGGCTAATTTATTAATGTGTCATCTATACCCTCAGTTACGTTATTAAAGCGGATTTGGAGAATGTGCAGGGGGTAGACTTTAGGATAAACGAGACGTGGTGGTTCCAAGTGCCTTTGTTAGCATGTCGCTTCGAAAAGCATGCTTTGTGATTCATAGGAATGAGCATAGTGAACACAAACGCTGAAACACATGCCGCTTCTCTAACAGACAGGGAGAAAACATGCAGTGTATCAAGGGCATCGCCTACTGTGTGCACAGAGGTGCTGTGGTATTGCTGCTCCCTTAAAATCTATACACCAATTACTACAGAGACAAGGGTTCTCCCCCGTGTTCCCAAGGAGCCAGTCTGTGAGAATGATATGTGTCGATACCCTGAAGCCTCAGAGGAGCAAGTAACTGTTTTAACTCTCCCAGGACCCCCTTCTTTGTCTGTGCTGCCATGGAAACCAGTCTCCTGTCCAACATGAGTTGTCCGATAATTAGTCTTGAACATTCTTGATTTTGAAGTGAACAAATCGGTCTTCTGCATCAACATTGTGACATGCCTCAAACTCT
>NW_005353628.1:0-448 GCF_000412655.1 Myotis brandtii | reverse complement strand
CTGCCTATAGAGTCTTGTAGGATTTTTATAGTTTCCCCTATTACATTCAAGTCCTTCCATTTTGTGGTGTTTGTTTTTTTTTTTCCCCCCCCCCCCCCCGGTGTTTTTTTTTTTTTTTTTTTTTTTTTTTTTTTTTGCGTGTATCTGACCAAATTTCCCAGCACCATTTATTAAAGAGGCTGTTTTGGCTCCATTGTATGCTCTTGCCTCTTTTGTCAAATATTAATTGAGTATAATGGTTTGGGTCAATTTCTGGGTCTTCTGTTCTGTTCCATTAGTCTATATGTCTGTTCTTGTGCCAGTACCAGGCATTTTTGAGAACCATGGCTTGGTAATATAGTTTGATGTCTGGTATTGTGATCCCTCCCACTTTGTTCTTTTTTCTCAGGACAGCTGTGGCTATCTGGGGTCTTTTTTATTCCAGATGACTTTTTGGAGAGTTTGTTCT
>NW_005353627.1:4499-5235 GCF_000412655.1 Myotis brandtii | reverse complement strand
TTTCCTTTGCATATTGTTTGTTTCAGCTGTTCAATCCCCTTCAATCTTGCAGGACATTATTTCCCATCTCAACTGATCTGTTATCCATTTTCCTACCACAGCTTTTAACACTTTTTGAAATTCTTCCTGCTTGCTTTTAAATTGGCTTAACTGTTCCTTCTTGTCTATAAACCACTCACAGTCGTGGCCGTTGAAGAAGACGGAATCGCCTGAATGCACTTGGCACAGCTCAGATGCTGGCAGGTGGTGTTGCACAGTGGACACGCTGCACTGCCAGGTACAGCCCCTCTGCGTCCACCGAGTCCATCAGGTCCCTGGAGAGCAGCCAGGGCTGCAGCCGGGAGCCTCTTGCACCCTGTGTCCCTTCCCACTGGTAGACGCCATGATAGCCTGAGAGCAGAGCCAGTCACTCATTTCCTTTTCTAAAGTGTTATTATTAGTAAACTAGAGGCCCAGTGCATGAAATCATGCAAGAGTAGGCCTTCCTTCCCCTGGCTGCCAGCACCAGCTTCCCTCTGGCACCAGAACCCGGCTTCCCTAGAAGCCCTGGCTTTGTCCAGAAGGTCACCCGGAAGGATGTCCAGTCTAATTAGCATGTTATGCTTTTATTATTATAGATTAGAAAGCAATGGATTTTATACATTTGGTTTTATATCCTGCAAATTTACTGTATTTGTTTGTTGTTTCTAATAGTGTTTGGTGGAGTCTTTAGGGTTTTTAATATACAGAATCATGT
>NW_005353627.1:0-4322 GCF_000412655.1 Myotis brandtii | reverse complement strand
TTGGCTGAGGTTTGTCATACATGGCCTTTATTATGTTCAGGCACTTCCTTTCTATACCAATTTTATTTAATGTTTTAATTATAAATGGATGCTGTACCTTGTCAAATGCTTCTTCTGCATCTGTTGATAGGATCATATGATTTTTATCTTTGGTTTTGTTATTGTGCACTACTGATCAATTAATGACAATGTTTGCTTTCAGGGGACAAGTATGCAGGGCAATGACATCATCAGGGATTTAAGGAAAAAAAATTCTAATGTTTTAAATCTCTATAAAATAAGAATTTGGAAGCAAATAATGTTAAATGCTCATATTTTAAATATTAATGATAGTTATAATAGGTCAAGGTTAATTGAACAATTTCTAAGTGCCTGGCAGTATACTAAGGCAGTGTTACTACCACTAAGGACTGTAGAAATTATTATTTAATTGCTTCTAGGCTGTGATGAGGCATCAGTACATTTTACAATATTCACAGGTAAACATGATAATCAACTAGGACTGAAATCCACTTGTCCATGTACTTTAGGTTTAATTTAATTTAATTTCTTAAAACAACCCAATAAGGTAAGTTCAATTATTATCCCCATTTTACTGATGTAGAAACTCCTTAGGTGTTTGTTACATCAATTTCTTTACTTTTCTCCTTTGTATTTTGTCCAAAATTAAATCATAGTGTGACCTGGCAAGAGAAATAAAGATCAGAGTTGGCTTTAGCGAGTTGATTTAAGGAAAATTGTCTTTAAGAAAAATTAATTTAAAATAGAATTGGGTTAGCACTGGCTGGTGTGGCTCAGTTGGTGCGAGTTTCGTCCCAGATACAGAAAGGGTGCTAGTTGGATTCCCAGTCAGGGCACATACCCATGTTCTGGGTTTGACCCAATTCGGGTGCATGGAAGAGGCAACAGATCAATGTCTCACTCTCACATTGATGTTTCTCTCTCTCTCTCTCTCCCTCTCCCGTCCTCTCTCTCTCTCAAGTCAATAAAAGCATGTCCTTGCAAACTCAATTCTATTAACATTCTTCCCCCAAGTGAATAAAGTTCTAAACATGTTCCTCAAATGAGTAACTATTATTTATAAGGTACCCCTACAGAGTTCTAAAAAAATTAAATCATGTGAGAAAACAACTTTTATTTTATTGTACTCATTATAACATGGGTTTGGATCTCAGAGAGTCTATCTCAAAATTGCAATAATAAGAAATAATGGTCAAATAGAAAAGAAAGGAAGGAAGATGGATGGACGGATCACAATGAATGACACGTCAGTTTTCAAGGCAGTAAATTCCTATATGTCATCTGAAGACAACATCTTTCAAAGATTCCTACTCTGAACTTGAAAATCACACATCACAGTTCCTGTGAAAGGTAGGATAGCAAAGTCAGCTTTCCAGGTTGTGGTTCAACTTTAATTCAGTCTCTTCTTTTGAAAAGTGAAGTGAGAAAATAATGTCAAAGAAATGTTTTAAAGATGAAATCAACTCATTCATGTGAAGAGACAAGTAGAGTCCTGATATCCTAAGCACGTTGTTCTAATTACTGTATGATTTTCATATAATTTCTTCTGAAAACAATAAGAAAACAACAACAAGCATACAATCCAATTAAGATGAATATCAGCAACACTTGGGGACAACTTTTTGGGAAACCAAGTAAGCACTTGATATGATAAGTGCTTTAGGTTAAAGTTAGAAATCTTAAGAATAGCTGCAGGAATGCTGAGCAAACATGGAACATTGTGGAAACCATATAGAAAAGTCAGAAAGGAATTTCTGAGGGAGTTGCTGAGAAAAACAAATACAAAAACAAAAGTGAAATCACACATGTTTGGAAATAGAAGAAATAAAGTCTGTCTTTGAGGTGTGAAAAAGAACCAGATATTTACCAGTAAATTTGCAACATTTACCATTGGGCACACAATGTACACTTATTTCTGAGGCCAGAGATCTATCACAGACACGATACTGCTAGGTTGAGGAGCCTTTTCAGGGCCCCTTTCACATCCTTGTTCCTCAGGCTGTAGATGAAGGGGTTCAGCATGGGGGTGACCACAGTGTACATGACTGAGGCAACTGAGTTGTGTAGGGAAGAATGGGTCAGAGCAGAACTGAGGTAGACCCCCAGGCCTGTCCCATAGAACAATGAGACCACGGCCAGGTGAGACCCACAGGTGGAAAATGCTTTATATTTCCCTCCTGCAGAGGATATTCTCATTACAGAGGAGATGATCTTTGAATAAGAAAAAATAATTCCAGTAAAAGGAAACACAACCAATAGGACAGTAGCTACATACATGAAAATGTTATTGATGACGGTATCAGAGCAGGCCACCTTGAGGATCTGAGCCAGTTCACAAAAAAAATGTGGAATTTTTGTGCCCATACAGAATGTCATCTGCCTCATTCATGATGACCATGTAGTGTAGGGGGTGGCAGATGGCCACAAACCGGTCATAGGCCATCACGGTCAGGATAAAGCTGTCCAACACTGCAAAGAGCATATAAAAATACATCTGTCTGATGCAGCCTTCATAGGTGATGACTTTGCTCTGTGTCTGGATGTTCCACAGCATCTTTGGGATGGTGGTGGAGGTGAAACAGATGTCTACCAAGGACAAGTTGGAGAGAAAGAAATACATGGGTGTGTGGAGGTGGGAGTCAGAGCTGATGGCCACAATGATGAGCAGGTTTCCAAGCACAGTGAACAGGTACATGGACAGGAATACCCCACAGAGGAGGGGCTGCAGTTTAGGATCATCTGAGAGACCCAGGAGCAGGAATTGTGACACTTCTGTGTGGTTTTCTGCTTCCATGCAGCTGGTTATTCTTATGAAGAAGGAGGCAAAGGCAACATTCAGTAAACAGCCAAAGGCATCTAAGGGAGTCATCAACTTATGATTCCACCTTTGTGTGGACATCTTTCATGATCTACTAGTCATTCCAATGACAATGATTCACTCATTTAAGTGGAAACCCAATTTTATTTTAAATTGTAGTAATTATTCAGACTCTCATTAAGATAACAGATACTTTCTCTCTCTTTTCATGCTCTACAGACTGGTTCTAATTCACTTATCTGAATTTATGGACATTAACCAATTTCTTCTTTTATATGAAACTTTCAAATATATAAAGATATTTAAGGCCTTTTCTTTGATAATCTCCATGTTTCTTTCATTTCATAATAGGAATTAAAACATGTATTTTCTACTCAAAAATCCTTAATTCTGTGTGACCTGATGATTTATATTGAAGTCACAGTTAACTCTCCATGTGCCTTATTGCATTTCTTTCTAAAAATTTGGTTACTACTCTTACCACTTTGTGTGGTTCAAAAATGTCTTTAATTTTTGTAACTTCTCACTAAATACAGTAATTGTTATCATTTTAATTGAATCTTTCATTACAATTGTTTTTGATATGTAACTCTTTCTAAATACAGTAGAGATCTGTGATTTAGAAAGTTGGATCTTGAGTCAGATTTCCTGGAGTAGAATTTAGTCTACCATGTTACATATGTGTGACTTTGACAAATTATTCAATCCCTCTTACCTGCATATATCTCACTTACACCAGGGGAGTAGTAAATATTCCCTGCAATGGAAGATGGGTGAGTAATGAAATGAGATGATGTACATAATTTTTCTAGTGTAGTTTCTGTGACAGAAAGTGGACATGTGACAAAAGGGAATTTCTGTTCTTAACATCACAATAAATCTGTCTCACATGGTGATCATTATTAGTATTTCTCTTAAGCTTTGGCAGTCCTCATCATAAACTTAACTGGTTTGTTACCTTTATTTTTTACTGCCAAGCAGCGCTTCTAATTAATGAAGATCCTTATGGCTTCCTCTTTCAGAGACTTCATGCCAAGGAGAATCTTCCAAGAAGAGGAAGATACATATAGACTGCATTGATACTGGGGGAGAACAGAAGCACACTACCATTTTAATGAAATAGAAAGCACGTGTGAGGGCATGGGTGCATGTTTAAATGCTCTCAAGTGGAGACGTGTGGCATTATAATCAGTGGCATAAACTTAAAAAAATAAAATTCATTTAAAATTATCAAAGTGTCTATAAATGAAATTATCCAAAAAATTGAAAGGCAAATTTAGGACATGAAAATAAAAAAGAAACTAGTCTAATGGGAGAAGATATTTGCAAATAATACCTCTGATAAAGGGGCTAATATCCAAAGTATATAAGAACTCATACAACTGAACAACAACAACAAACAGTTTAATGAAAAAATTGGCTGAGGACCTGAACAGACACTTTTCTCAAGAAGACATACAGATAGCCAACAGATATATGAAAA
>NW_005353626.1:0-2133 GCF_000412655.1 Myotis brandtii | reverse complement strand
CCCAGTGCTGGGGACCCAGCTGGGGCTCAGCAGGACTGGGAGCAGGACCGCCTGGCTGGCCTTCAGGGCACCTTCCTTGCTTTAATTGCCAAGCGTCAAGTGAATAAGCCCTTCTACCTGCTGGGAAGTGTGCACTCAGCAGAGACCCTGGAAGGGGAGGGTGAATCATACAGTGCATAAGCCCTTCTACCTGCTGGGAAGTGTGCACTCAGCAAAGAGACCCTGGAAGGGGAGGGTGAATCATACAGTGCAAGGGAGCAAGGACCTCTCATAAATTCTGGGGCTGAAAGAGGCTTTTGAGATTCACCCAGGTAGACAAATGCTCCTCCTCTGGCTGCACTGGGAAAAGCACCAAACCTGTGGGAGGAGGAGGGTGGTCAGATTCACAGAGCTACTCAATGACAAGCTCAGGCGCAGTCTCCTCAGTTTAATTTAAGAATGTTTCTGCCATTGCTCTCCTGAGGCACAGATCACTGACGTAGTGCCGATGGGATAGGATGGTAACTTTATTCCAGAAACGGTTCAGATGTTTGGCCTTGGCACGAGCCCTACGCATTCAGTGATGGGTTCCTGGACCACGCTCAGATCTCTGTTCAAATCCAAAATCAGCCCAGAACCCCTACCCGAGTCATAGCACATCTATCCAGTTGCTTTCTTATCATTTTTTTCTTGGCTTCTTCACAACCGCCCGGAGATATTGTGATAATCTGGCACCTAGAATTCATCCCACATTTCTTCTAGAGCACCTTCCGGTACTATTGAGGATGGAAAACTAGCAATTATATTTCCCAGACTCCCCAGGTTCCACCAATTATATGCATTGGCATGAGATTTCGAAGGTGGAGGCCGTTTCCTACAGCAGCTAGATGTTGGATTTTTCTGCAGTTGCGTCCGTTAAAATACAAGGTTATTTTGTAGCAAGAGATATAAAACCCAACCGAAACATGCTTGAGAAAAAAAATCAGAGGGCATATTTCGTATAATGCATATGTTATGTAATCGACACAAGTTCAGAGTAGGGCCTGTTTCAGGCATGGCTGTCTCAGGTGGGCCTCAGGAAGCAGTCATGCTGGCCCCATCTCATGTGCTTTTCTTTTCACTGTTGGCTCCATTCGCAGGCTCCCCACCAGCAGGGGCAGACAGCTTTCAGCAGCTCCTGGCCTTCATTCTGTCCTCTTTCAACCCAGACAGGAGGAGCAGTCCTCTTCCCTAAACACTTCAGCATGAGCCCTCGAATTAATGATGATTGGATTGACCTGCGCCATTTGTCCAGCCATAAACCCGTTACCAGGAACAGAAGGATGAGCTACCATGATTGGCACAGGTGTGGCCCATGTGTCTACCCCGGAATCTGGCATGGCTGAAGGCTAGCCATAACTCAAATCTCAAAAATTGAGAACTAGGGGGTGACGGGCCCATCCACCCCCTAAATACATTATAATAACCAGAAGACAGAATGGATGGTAGATACGTGAAAGCACAGATTCCACTAGATTTATTGCCCTTCTTGTGTTGCTCGTATTCACCCGTATTTCCCAGCTCTGGCAGCCTAGGAAGAGAAGCCTGGGTTTGTTTTCCTCAGTGAAACTGGGGAGCCAGGGCTCCACCCTAGTTTGAAACCAGCCTTTGGTGGGAGGCCTCTGAGACAGAGGCAGTCCCGGCAGCGTGAGGAGGCACGGAAGCAGGCAAGTCCCCGGGAGGCTGTTAGCCGGGGAAAGAGGCCCATAGGAAGTCAGCCTCAGAGAAATGTACTTACTTCAGCAGGCACGGTTCCTGGACCCCGACTGTGCCGCCCAGTCTCTCCCTCCAGCTCCCACTTCCATAACAAAGTGAAGCATATGGGCCAGCGGAGCCTGTCCCCGCCTGAGTCCCTCCTCTCTGCTGACACCATGGAGCCCCGTGGGCCATCTGCTGGGGACAGCCATCCTTCTGGCAGCACAGGGCTGGATCTGGTGGGCGGCATACTAAGCCATGCCCCATGGGGGCCACAGCTGCTAAAATAGACTCCGTCCCCAGGAACTGAGCAAAACACAGAGCAGCCTCTACATCAAAGGCAGCAGCAGCTACCAGACCCTGCGCTTCACAGGCTCCCTGCACTCAGCATTTTCCTCGTAGAAGACAGATCGCTAAGTG
>NW_005353625.1:0-222 GCF_000412655.1 Myotis brandtii | reverse complement strand
CTCCTTGGGAGCGGTTTGTAGAATTTAAAGGCCGACCATTTTTATGATATTTTGATCTACATTCCTTTGCCCAATGGAATCCTTTCTGACATCGGGGACAAACAGTTTTGGGAGGATTAATATTATTCCCTGATGTATTTCCAGGCTGTTGAGAGGCTTGCCATCTGGCCTGAGTATTATTATTTTTTGTATTGTTTTATTGCTTAAAGTATTACAAAGAGT
>NW_005353624.1:0-537 GCF_000412655.1 Myotis brandtii | reverse complement strand
TACTTACTCTTAGTCAAGTTTGACCATGTGATCAGATTTGCCTCAGCTTGGAGTTCTTTTTATTAAACCTGGTTCCAGCTAGGGACAGCATTTTAAAGCGGTCATTAATAGGAATTATATGGGTAAAGATGGCCAATAAAATGTTCAACAGCTGAATCAACAGATAACAACAAACGTTCTACCCCAGTAAAACTGCACTGTTTTTGTGGCTCCTGGAGAGTTCTGTTCTTCTGATGACCCAACAAGATAGATATTCTAAGTCAGGGGTCCTGAAACTTTTTAAACAGGGGGCCAGTTCACTGTCCCTCAGACCGTTGGAGGGCCGGACTATATTTAAAAAAAAAACTATGAACAAATTCCTATGCACACTGCACATATCTTATTTTGAAGTAAAAAAACAAAATGGGAACAAATACAATATTTGTATTTGCATGTGGCCCGAGGGCCGTAGTTTGAGGACCCCTGTTTGGACCATATTTGAGAAACCTTCAAGAAAGAGCCAGGAAACCAAGATGGCAGCATAGGTAAACACCGGAG
>NW_005353623.1:0-768 GCF_000412655.1 Myotis brandtii | reverse complement strand
GATTTTACTGTATTCTTGATGGGATTTTGGTGAGTATAAGAGGTAGACTGCTGAGGCCTCATCCATCAGCTATCAGTGATTCACTCAACAAGGTGTAGTTCATGGTTGGGAAATGGCTACCATGGCTCGAACGTACCTCAATCAGATTGAGGACGTTTTTAGCAAAGGCCAGCTTAGGAGTACTCTAATTAAGTTAATAACAATGTACCTACCTATATAGTTTAAGTTTAAAAAATTTGGCTCTCAAAAGAAATTTCAATCGTACTGTTGATATTTGGCTCTGTTCACTAATGAGTTTGCCGACCTCCTAGCCGCTAGGAGGAAGTATTCTGGATGTTTCAATGGACCTTGAATGATAGTCTATTTAGCATCCAAGCACTGTAACCTCTGGCTTGACTTTGTAAATTGGAGAACAAATATGGTGGGACTGCAAAGGGCAGGAAATCTGATCAGATGGACAGTTGTTGATTGGTTCTGGAAGATTTTTATATAGTGGTGCTTGTGAGTGGAGGATTCAACTTGAGGTCCTAAAGGAGACATTAGGACCCATAGGTACTGGCTGGATTTAGAATGGGGACTCAAACACTCAACAGGATTACCAGATGTAAACTGGTAGAAAATCAATGTGCAAACTTTTTATCAACATGGTGAAAGGAGATGATGGTGAAAGTATTTTCCTAGTTATAGAAGCACTGAAAAATATGTACATTTTTAAAAGTAAATAACCAAACTTAGAAAGAAGAAAGAAAGAAAGAAAGAAAGAAAGAA
>NW_005353622.1:819493-822615 GCF_000412655.1 Myotis brandtii | reverse complement strand
AAGCCACTACTGTATAGTCAATTAATGTTTGAAAAAAGAGGCAAGAATATACAATGGGCTAAAGACATTCTATTCAATAAATTATGTTGGAGAAATTGGACATATACACGCAAAAAAATGAAACAACCACCTTTTTATATTATATATAAGCAGAAACTCAAAATGGATTAAAAATTTGAAGGTAAGACTCTATACCATACAAATCTTAGAAGAAAACATGGGCAGTAAAATCTTGCACAAATCTCTTAGTAATATATTTTCTGATATACCTTCTCAGGCAAGAGAACAAAAGAAAAAATTAACAAATTAGAATTATGTCAACTAAAATGTTTTGCACAGCAAAGGAAACCATCAAGAAAATAAAAAGACAACCCACTGAATGGGAGAAAATATTTACCCATGCACATCTAATAAGGGTTTAATATCCAACATTTATAAAGACCTCATACAACTCAACACTGAAAAAAACATCCAATTAAAACAATGGGTAGAGGACTTGAATAGACACTTCCACAAAGAGGACATACAGAAGGACAATAGACATATGAAAAGACGCTTAAAGTCACTAATCATCAGAGAAATGCAAATTAAAACCACAGTGAGATATCACCTCACACCTGTCAGAATGGCTATCCTCAATAAGTCAACAAACAACAAGAGCTGGTGAGGATGTGGACCAAAGAGAACCCTCATACACTGTTGATGGGAATGCTAAGAGGTGCAGCCATTTGCAAAGCAATATGGAGTTTCCTCAAAAAATTAAAAAAGGCACTGCCTTTTGACCTTGGAAATTTATGTGAAGAAACCAGAATACTGATTCAAAAGAATATATTAACCCTTATGTTCACTGCAGCACTATTTACAATAGCCAAGATTTGGAAGATGTTCAAATGCCCATCAGTAGATGATTGGATAGAAAAGCTGTGGTACATTTACACAATACAATTCTACTTGGCCATAGAAAAGAAGGAAGTCTTACCTTTTCTGAAAGTTTGGATGGACCTGGAGAGCATTATGCTAAGTGAAATAAGCCAATCAAAGAAATACAAATATCATATGATATCACTGAACAAATCTAATGAACAAAATAAACTAACAAACAAAATAGAAATACGTAGACTCATAGATAAAGAGAACAGACTGACAGCTGTCACATGGGAGTCAGGTTGGAGGACTGGGTGAATAGGTGAAGGATTAAGAAAAAAAATACATCATAGACACAGACAACAGTACGGTGATTACCAGAGGTAAAGGGGGGTGGGGACAAGTAGAGAGTGTAAAAGGATGACAAATGGTGACAGAAGGAGACTAGACTGGGTGATAAACATAGAAAAAACTATATAAATGATATATTGTAAAATTGTACACTTGAAACCTATGTAATTTTATTAACCAATTTAATCACAATAAATTCATTTAAAATGAAAAAAAAAAACTAAAATGAATCAATGGGTTTACCAACATTCCAGATACAACATAAATATAACAAAATCAATTTTATTTCTATTTGTTGGGAATAAATAATCAGAAATTAAAATTAAGGAAACAGTTTCATTTTTAATACCATCAAAAAGAATAAAATAGTACAAGATTTGTACACTGAAAACTGTAAAATGTAAGTAAAATAAATAGCCTATGTAAATAGCAAGATATCCTATGTTAATGGAAGGAAAGAATTACTGTTATAAAATCTCAAATTGATCCACAGTTTCACTGCAATGCCAAAATCATTGAATGGGGAAAGAATAGTCTTCAACAAATCATGTTGGGAAAACTGATAGCCACATACAGAAAAATGAAGTCACACTTCTATTCACACAATATACAAAAAATAACTCAAATAGGTCAAAGACTTAAATGTAAGCGTTGAAACTATAAAACTCTTAGAAAGAAACAAAGGTAAATCTTTGTGACCTTAGTTTTGGCAACAGATTCTTAAATATGATACCCAATACACAAGTGACAAAAAATAAATTGGACTTCAACAAAATTAAAAACCTTTTTGCTTTAAAGATACTATCACAAAAATTAAAAGACAGTCAACATAATGGGAGAAAATATTGCAAGTCATATGTCTGGTAGGAATCTTGTATCCAAAATATACTATAAAGAGCTCCTATGACTCAATAATAAAATAAAAACTCAATTTAGTAAGGTGCAAATTATCTGAATAGATCTATCTCCAAAGAAGATATACCAATGGCCAACAAGCCATAAAGAATGCCCACATCATTAGCCATTAGGGAAATTTAAAACAAAAACCTCGTGAAATACCACTTCACACCCATTAATATGGCTATAGTAAAAAAGACAGAAAGCCCTGGTTCCGTTGATTATCATCCCATGCACCGAAAGGTCAGGGGTTCAATTCCCAGTCAGGGCACATTTCTGGGTTGCAGGCTAGATCCCTGGCAGGAGGAAGCCAATCAATGTTCTCTCTCACTTCAATAAAACCATATTTTAAAAAACAGATAATAATTGTTGGTGAAGATGTGGAGAAATTGAAACTCTTATAATCTACTGGTCCGAATGTAAAATGGGGCAGCTACTTTGGAAACAATCTGGCATTTCCTAAAAAAGTCAAACATATTGTTACCATATGACCCAGTATATCTTAGGCATATACCCAAGAGATTTGAAAACATATGTCCACACAATAACCTATACATAAATGTTTATAGCAGTATTATTCATAATAGGTAAAAGATGAAACAACCCAAATGCCTGTCAACTAATGAAGAGATAAAATGTGGTGTATCCACATAATGGAATATTATTCAGTTGTAAAAAGCAAAGGACTGATATATGGAATGACATAGATGAACCCTATAAATATTCTAAATGAAAGAAGCCAGTTGTAAGAGATTACATATTTTATGTTTCTATTTATATTAAACTAGAGGCTCAGTGCACAAAATTTGTGCACAAAATTTGTGCACTGGGGGGTGGGGGACCCTCAGACAAGCCTGCCCCTCTCACAGTCCGGGAGCCCTCAGGGGATGTCCTACTGACGGCTCCCATGGGGAGCGGCCCTAAGCCGCAGTCTGGCTGCAGAGGCTCAGAGCAGGCGCCGTGTGTGTGTTTGTGTGTGTGTGTGTGTGTGTGTGTGTGTGTGTGTGTGT
>NW_005353622.1:817556-818037 GCF_000412655.1 Myotis brandtii | reverse complement strand
GAGGG
Organism: Myotis brandtii; assembly: GCF_000412655.1. NCBI lineage: Eukaryota > Metazoa > Chordata > Mammalia > Chiroptera > Vespertilionidae > Myotis > Myotis brandtii. The sequence goes on along the minus strand of NW_005353622.1, from coordinate 818,032 downwards.
GTCCCAGACTGCGAGAGGGCACAGGCCAGGCTGAGGGACCCCCCCCCCGAGTGCACAGATTATTGTGCACCGGGCCTCTAGTATATATATACACTAGTATATATATATATGCAAATTATCTGAATAGATCTATCTCCAAAGAAGATATACCCAAATTGACCAATGTACAGATTCTGAAAGTAATTGGTGGTTGCTTAGGAATGGGGGAGAGGGAGTAGATACTTGGGCGTAATAGCTAAAGAGTAGACAATTGATGTTGTTTTTTTTAAATAAGGTGATGAAAAATATTTCAAGATTGATTGTAGGGATGGCTGCTCATCCCATATGTGACTATACTAAAAACCATTTAATTATATACTTTCAACAGGTGAAATTTTTTTTTTGGTTTTCCCAGTAATTGTATTTTTTTCTTTATTGATTAAGGAATTACATATATGTCCTTATCCCCCCATTGCCCGCCCCCCCCCCCCCCCCCT
>NW_005353622.1:809384-817520 GCF_000412655.1 Myotis brandtii | reverse complement strand
TTAGGCTTATATGCATGCATACAAGTCCTTTGGTTGTGGTATGTGAATTATATATCAAGAAATCTATTTTTGTTTTGTCAAAAGAAAAGATGGAAAGAAACAAAGATTTTAGCATTATGTAAGCCACTGGAACATCTTTTGGCTGAGTTATTCCTATCTCGACACATTCAGAGATCAAGTAGGTAGCTCTCTTCCTTGTTTAAGTCAGTTTGAGTTGAGAATTTGATCACTTGCAACATGGATTCATATTCAATGCATAAAGTAGCAACAGTTCATCAGGAAAAACTGAGTGAAGAAAGCAGTTAAGGGTGGGAAAGCCAAAGAGTGGTTATTGCAATAGTCAAGAGGATAGCAAAGAGTGAAAAAGAATTGACAACATGGATGTTGAATCTAGAGGATGAATTGAATTTTGTTGAATGTGGGATGCAATAAAAAAGAAAAAATCAAATATCTGAGGAGAAAATTTTAGTGAACTGGAGGACCTCTACTGTATTTGGAACTCTTTTTTTAAGTGAATTTATTGGGGTGACATTGGTTCATAAAAACATGCAGGTTTCAAGTATATAACTCAATAAAATATCATCTGAACACTGCATCATGTGCCCATCGTCCTGAGCAATGTCTCCTCCGTCCCCAATTTCCCCACCTTTGCCAAATTTCACCTAGCCTCTACCCCCTTTCCCTCTGGCTGTCACCAAAATGTTGTCTGTGTCTATGTGTTACGTATACATATTTTTTCACTGACCCCTTCATCTTTTTTCATCCAGTCCCCCCGCCATCCAACAACCTCCCTCTGACAGCTGTCAGTCTGTGTGTCATTCATCATCACTGTTTCATTTAATATCACATTAGTCAACTTAGATGTTGTAATAACGATTTGCTTTCAACAATGATTAATTTCTTGCTTACATTATGTCAGCTGCAGCTCTGTTGCATATGTACCTCACTCAAGAACCCATACTGAAGGAGCAGGTCCTCTCTGGAAAAAAAGTAGGGCCAGAGAACTAGTAAATTTGTAATGCTTTCTAAAAAATTTGTTCACTTATGTTATATATCATATCTCATATTCCTCTTGCCAAAATATGTCATATGGCTGACCAAGCTCAAAGTCAATGAAGCAGGGACATACTATTCTCCACACAAAAGACACTGTAAATCATATAGCAATGAGCAGAGATATATAACCTTCTCATGAAGAAGGAAGAAAAGAATCATTGTTAACAATAATAGAATTTCCAGCAGATGCTTTTTCAGGCCTATCACTGTGTCTGATATATGATAGACAGTTAATTAATATTGTTAATCAGTAACAAATATGTGCGTGAATAAATGGAGAAAGAACATTTTTTGAAGATGGGAAAGAAGGAGAAGAAGAATGATGCATTTATATTGATTTTGAAGAACCAAGAGAGGTAAGGATGGAGATTATTCCATCAATAGTTATAAAGTTGGAGAGACAGAGAGTGAGAATAAAAATGGGAGAGAAATATTAGAGGTAAGCTGTGAAACAGGTGAGATCACCAAGGAAGAATGCGTGCAATGAAGATAAATGGGTTTTTAGATCTGGAAAATGAATAGGAGCTAGGAAAGACCAGTCAGGATATGATCAGGGTATTGGAAAGAAAAGGTGTTAATAATATCAAAGATACTTTTGTAATTATTAAATAAAATCTCTTCTAAAACCCTAAATAGAATTATGTAATTTTTTTCTACAGAGGTTTATTTCACACAGAAAAATAAATTAATTGAAGCCCAAATGGTAACAACAGCCTAATTAAGTTTAGTGGAGGATGAGGAAGAGATAGTTTGAAGGGGGGAAAAGATTCAAATCACTTGATTTAAAAATTAAAATCCAGCAACAAACAAAATCAATATGTAACAAGTTTGTAACAAGTAGTTGACAATAAACTTCAATTCTGTATTATAGCCAGTTGAAAGGGAATTAGAAAACAATGATATAAAGAAGGGAGAAGGAGAAAGTAGAGGCAGACATGAAAAATGTGAGGCTAAAAACAAAACAGACAAAACAAAACAAAAAAACAAGAAAACAATTTTAGTCTAGTGCAGTGGTTCTCAATCTTGGCTGCACATTAGAATCACCTGGGAATCTTTTTAAAATCCTGATATCTGGGCCTCATCCTCCAAAAATTCTATTTCTTTGTTATGGGGTGAGGTCACAACATTAGCAACAAAGTGGTTCTCAACACAATCTAAACATTAGAATCACCTGGGGAAATTTTTAAAATATACTCATGCCTGGGCCCATCCCCAGAGATTCTGAATTAATAGACTTAGAATGAGACCTGATATTGTTATTTTTTTTTAAACCCAAACCTCCCAGGTGATCCCAATGTGCAGTTTGGTCTAAGAACTACTATCTTAGAGATATAGAGGAGAGATGGAGAGGATGCTGTAATGTAAATTACTTTTGTTCAATATCATGGGATATTTGGGTTATATGCTTCAAGAAATCTTTAAGATGTAAATTAGCTAACTATCCTAGCATAGCTCAGCTGCTTTTTACTTTTTGTACACTGGAATGCTTGAAGACTGTTTTAACACTAATTGTAAGACCCTAAGCAAATAACTTAGCATTTCTGAGTCTTTTTTCATATTTTCAAATTGAAATAATTTAGGCAAGATGATTTCTAAGGTTATTACAACTATGATTTGAAAAATATTAGAATGGGAGAGGTAGGGAAGCCAGTAAAAATCAGCTCTCTCCCAGGCCCGTATGGAATGATCCACTGGGCACACTTAGTGCACATTTTAAGCAAAAACAAAAAAGGAGTGAGATGGAAATAAAAAAAATGTGAGAAGATTGCAGAATAGGAGGTCCCAGATGTCATCCCCCAAGAGAAACACTGATTTAACAAGCATTCACAGACAAAAATAACTTACTTGAATTCTGGAATTGCAATGATAGGACAGCATCCTTGTAAGCTCAAAAACAAGAAAAGATTCATTGAAAAGCCAAGAACCATTTCCTTTACTCACACCACCACATTCCCAACCTGGCGCAGTGCAGAGCTGAGAGAGAGCCTGTCAGCCCACAAATTCCCCTACGGGGTAAAGAGAGAATGGTCCCACTCATAGACCCTGACACCAGTTTCTCCCACCGGTGAACCCCAGTATCAGACCTCCCAGTGAACCCCACCACCAGGCCTGCCCAAGGGAGAGGTGACTGTTTCTTCAATTGCACAGACAACAACACAAGGCTGCAGGGATCACAAAGAATCATGAAAACATGACAACACCAAAGAAACAAAAATGCTCCAATCATTGACCCTAAGAAATGTAGATCTACAAACTGCTTGATAAAGAATTCAAGGTAATCACCTCCAAGAAGCTCAGTGAGCTACAAGAGAATGCAAAATGACCCCCCCAAAAAAAATCAGAAAAACATTACATGAACAAAATGAAAAATTCAACAAAGATAAAAATTAGAAAGAAAAAAAAAAACAACAGAAATGCTGCAGCTGAACAATACAATGACTGAACTGAAAAAATTAATGGAGAGTATCAGCACCAGGCTTGATCAAGCAGAAGAATTAGCGCACTCAAAGACAGATCATTCAATAACATACAGAAAGAAAAACAAAAAGAACAAAGAATTTAAAAACTAAAGAAAGCCTACAGGACTTATAGGACACCATGCATTACTAGAATCTTAAAAGGGGAAGAGAGAGAAAAGGACAGAAAGTTTATTTTTAAAAATAATGGCTAAAACTTCCAAAATGAGGTACACTTCCATATCTGACTTTTAGTAATGGATAGATCATCTAGCCAGTGGTTCTCAACCTTCTTAATGCCTTGACCCTTTAATACAGTTCCTCATGTTGTGGTGATCCCCAACCATAAAATTATTTTCATTGCTACTTCATAACTGTAATTTTGCTACTGTTATAAATCGTAATGTAAATATCTGATATGCAGGATGTATTTTCATTGTTCGTGACTCACAGGTTGAGAATCACTGATAGACAGAAAATTGATAAAGAAACAGCAACTTGAACAATGCTATACCACATAAATTTTTTAAAGGGACATTTCAGGGCCCATTTGTTTATTTTTTCGGAAAGGCTTTTGTAAAAATATTTTTTATTGGTTTCAGAGAGGAAGAGAGAGAGACTGAGAGTTAGAAACATAAACGATGAGAGAGAAGCCTTTATTGGCTGCTTCCTGCACAATCAGGGATCGAGCCCGTAATGACTTGGAATTGAACCATGAACTCCTGGTTCATAGGTTGACACTCAACCACTGAGCCACCATGGCTGGGCTATACCACATAAATTTAAAGGACATATACAAAACATTCTACCCAATTGTAGACGAATATATATTCTTTTCAATAGCACATGGAACATTCTTCAGGATAGATCACATGTTAGGTCATAAACAAGTAAACAAATTTAAGAAGATTGAAATTCTTCTAAGTATCTTTTCTGGCCACAATGTAATAAAACTAGAAATCAATAACAAAATAAAAACAGGAAAACTCATGAATGCATAGAAATTATACAATACATTCTTAAACAACCATTGGGGGGGGCGGTCAAAAAAAATGAAAAGATAAATTGGAAAATATCTTAAGAAGAACAAAAACAAAAGCACAAGGTACCAAAACTTATGGGATATAGCAAAAGCAGTACTAAGAGGGAAGTTCATAATGACAAATGCCTACTTTGAGGACAAATACTACATGATCCCACTTATATGAAGAATCAGACTCTGAGTCAAACTCACAGAAACAGAAAGTAGAATGGGGGCTGTGGAGAGGCAAAAATGGGGAGGTATTAGTCAAAGGGTACTAAGTTTCGGTTATGTGGGATGAATACATCCTAGAGATCTACTGTACACCATTTTGCCTACAAATTAGAATACTGTATTATGTACTTAATTTTTTGCTAAAATGGTAGATAAGTGTTTTTATTACACAAAAATGATAATAAAGAAGGTGCAGGAATCTTTTGTAAGTGATGGATATGTTTATGGCATAGATTGTGGTGATGGTTTTACACGTATATATCTATTTTTAAATTCATTAAGTTATATATATATATATATATAGCTTTTTGTATGTCAATTATATCTCAATAAGGTGGGGTGTGTTTTTTTAATCAGAAAAGTGTGAATGAAAAAACCCTTTTGGTTTCAGCCTGTATGAAAGTTTTGTTACTTTGAAATATAATTTTTCAAGAATTAGGGTTTAAAAATATAAATATGAGAGAGTGAGCACTATAACTTTTTTCCATGTTTATAGCCTCTAAGTTATTAATATGGCTCTACTTTTTCCATTATCCACAAATAATCTGAAGTACCTTTGAGGCTTGGAAAAATTTAGCAGAATGAGATAGTAAGGCTTATCAGGGGTCCTCAAACTTTTTAAACAGGGGGCCAGTTCACTGTCCCTCAGACAGTTGGAGGGCCGGACTATAGTTTAAAAAAAAACCTATGAACAAATTCCTATGCACACAGCGGCGGCAAAAACACCCGGCGGGCCGGATAAATGTTTTCGGCGGGCTGCATGTGGCCCGTGGGCTGTAGTTTGAGGACCCCTGAATATAGAAAATGAATTAGAAGTATCTGCCTATTTTTCTTAAAGTGCTGTGAGAGAGCTTCAGATTATAAACCCTATTCACCTTTCTAGGTCTAGCAATGTAGAGGAAAGGTAAGAAGGGAAGCATGGAGGCAGAACTAGAACTGAGGATGGGACACCCTCACCAGTCCCCACCATCATATCCCAATGCTTCTGTACAGATGGCAGTCATTGGTTGGCCCTGGCCTTGTAGCCTTTGGGCCACCCCTTGTCAAGAGTAAGAAACACCAAAGGATGAAGGTCACAATGTTCTCTATCAAAAATGGCCTAGCTTGCTCCAGTAGACCCTAAGGAGAATTGGGCCTTTTAGTTGCATTGCTCATGGACCTTCCTATGTGAGCATAGCTCAGAAGCCCTCTGGTGAATATTTTATATAATTCTTTAAAATATTTTTTATTGATTTTAGAGAGAGAGTCAAGAAGAAGGATAGAGAACTAGAAACATTGATGAAAAACAACAATCAGATGCCTCTTGCATGCCCCCTACTGGGCATCGAGCCTGCAACCTGCCAGGAATCAAACCAGGGACCTCTTGGTTCATGGGTTAATGCTCAAACACTGAGCAACACAGGCCGGGCTGCATTTTTAAGTTGAAGAAGATTTATACTTTATGGGAATGTTTATATTAATGAATATAATTTGACTCCAATTTTCTTTAAAAACATTCCAATTCTCAGGAGCACCCTAGTTCAAGAAACAATCTGAATAAAACAAGACATGTTTTAAAAGTCACATTTTATTGCTGTCCCTTACCTATGCTACTCAGTTTTTATAATAGTTACCTTTCATCAGATGTCAGACACAGCAGGCTAAGTGTTTCCAATGCATTTAATGCTCACAAAGCCCTAGGCAGTAAGAATTATTCTTTCTCCAATTTTTAGATACAAAAGTGCAGGCTGAAAGAGTTCAAACCATGTGACCAAGATTGCTCAGCTAGTAAGTGGCAGAACCAAAATACAAACATGAAGTGCTTAACGCTGGAGTTTCAACACTACAAAATATTGCCTCTAACAAGTACATCTTTCTTAAAATAGCCCAATTTGCTAATTATAAAAGTCATATATGACCATTGTAGGGAATTTACACAAATCAGGAAAATAATAAAATCAGTGTTAACTTTCTATAATTTTCACTACCACCCACATTGAACCTCAAGCAATATTTTGATGTTTCTCTGTATTTTTAAATCTTTTAAAAAATTGTTTCACTTGATTATATCTCTTGCACTTTTCTCACATCATTGAGTTCCTTAAGAGCACAGTTTTAACTGGCTTGATAATAGCTGACTATAATTTACAAAAACATTTCCTTCCTAACCATTGGGGTTTCTCCTTCTCTGCCGCTATAAATAATGCTGGGATGAGCATCTTATACATCGCTGTTCCATTTCTGATTATTCCCTTAGGACACATATGGAGAAGCCCACACATATCTCCTCTCTGGAAACCACCTGCCCCACCCACAGGTGTCTTCTGTACTTACTATATTTAATCTGTGGAATCCTGCCTTCTGACCATAACTAATTGGTGCAATGTTGTACACCAGACCCAAGCTGGTCTATTTATTCTTGGAACTGGAAGTTTTAACCTGACAGACATTGAAACTTGAGTGTTATTCCTAGCCACTTCACGTGATTGGCAGCATTCTAGAGGGAGGTACCATAGACTCCTACGGATGAGATCCCCAAAGCTGCTCTGGTTCCTGTTCTTCTCAAAGCCTCAATGTTCAACCATTCCTTGTATCCCCAGATTCACCAGTATTCTTCCAATTAATACCCTTGCTTGACGCACTATCTCTGTTTGGTTTCAATAACTTTCAAACAAAAAAAACTTAATTTGTATGAAATACACAGTAATATTTCTTGAAGAGGTATTACTTGGTTAAAGCAAATTTAAGGCCAGTCATGCATATTGTCTCATCATCCCCAGAAATGTCTAGAGTTTGCATTCCCATCAGTAAACACATGTGAGGATACTATTATATTTAATATTTTTGCCAAATTTGAAGGCAGATAATACCATCTCATTATTTACGTTTGAATTTATGTAATTACCAATGAAGGTTTAAGTTTTTTATAAGTGCTTATTATACTCGTCAACATCTGTGCCTATACTTTGTCCTTTTATCTATTATAGTCTAAAGGTTTTATTGTGATTTACACAAGATATTTCTTTACTGAGAATGTTAACCTTGGTCAGAGAACTTCTCACATTTTGCTCTAATTATATAATTATGTATCTGCCACTACTCTCCCATCACTGCCGTTCATATATCCTAAACTTCTGCCAGATTAAACTTGACACATTCCTTGTAGTAGTCAGGATGTGCTAGTTTATGTTATGGGAACAAAAAATCCAATATTTCAGTTTCTCAGCCCACAATAAACTAAATATTTTTGTTGAAGCTTGTCAGAAGTGGGAGGATTTTGCTAATTTTATTTTTTATATACTTTTATTAATTTTATTTTTTTAATATATTTTATTGATTTTTTTTACAGAGAGGAAGGGAGAGGGATAGAGAGTTAGAAACATCGATGAG
>NW_005353622.1:796737-808193 GCF_000412655.1 Myotis brandtii | reverse complement strand
TGGGGATGTGCCTGCAACCAAGGTACATGCCTTTGACCGGAATCGAACCTGGGACCCTTTGGTCCCCAGGCCGACGCTCTATCTAGTGAGCCAAACCAGCTAAGGCTACTTTTATTAATTTTAGAGAGGAAGTGAGAAAGAGATAGTAGCATCAATGATGAGATAGAAGCATCAATGAATCAAGCCTGCAATCTGGGCATGTGCTCTGACCAGAAATTGAGCCATGACCTACTGGTTCATAGGTGGATGCTCAACCCCTGAGCCACATCGATTGGGCAGATTCTGCTAATTTTAAACAGTCAGTGGCCCAGGTTGATGGAAGTTCCACTTTGACTCATGCTTCTATGAACACTGGCAGGACAGGGAATTGGGTCATCTGTGTGATCTTTCTGCATGGAAATAAAGTACATCACTTCTGATCATATTTCATTGACTAAAGCAAGCCATGACAAACTTCAAATGGGCAGGGATGTACAGTCCTACTATGTGCCTGCCAGGAGGTGAGAACTACAATATGTGTGGAGAGCCCTACATGGTTATACCCCGTACATTCTTGCTATACCTCACTCCTCTGCTTCCTGAAAATTTCCTTCTGCTTCTCCACATGTTCAAATCCCACTAACCCTTCAAAGGCCTTCTCAAAGACCATGTTGCCCCTGAAGGTTTTTCTCATTTCCTCCAGATGGAGTTGATATCACTCTTCTCCGAGCTTCCTTAAAATCTTAACTTAGGAGGCTCCTTTCTTTCTATTTTGTGTGATTATAGTCATATATATACAATTTCCCTTCCCTTCACTGGATCCAGAGCATCTTTCTTTAAAAATCTTAAATATGTTTTTATTGATTTTAGAGAGAGGAAGGGAGAGGGAGAGGGAGTTAGAAACATCAGGGATGAGAGAGAATCATCAATCAGCTGCCTCCTGCATGCCCCCTACTAGGAATCAAGCCGCAACCTGGGCATGTGCCCTGACTCAGAATTGAATTGTAACCTCTTGGTTCATGGGTAGATGCTCAGCCACTGAGCCACACCAGCCAGGTTGGATCCACAGCTTCTTAAGGGAAAGTTCTCTATCTGATGAGTGTTCGTATACTTTACAGGGCTTAGTCTATGCCCTGGTCTATTAGGCTCATAATAAATGTGGCTTGAATGAAAAAAATGAGTACTAAGATCCATTTTACTTGCAACTCAATAATTATGTTAATACGACTAACATTTTAAAACATGCTCAAGTTCAAATTAGCATGTTTCTTGACTTTCCTTGGGTCCCTCAACTCAGTGATTTATTGAGGAACCTGGTGGTTGTGAGGTGCTTGACAAAACTGCTCCTTCTCTTCAGGTGCACAGGCAGATGGTTGGACCTCTAGAACATTTCAGAAAGGACTCTTTTATTAGAAGGTATGTTACCAGTGTGATCTTGAGTTGTCCATGGTTTTAACAGATTGCCATTCCTACTTTTAAATAGAAATCATTGATAGTTTATCTTTATCTTTTACCAATTATTTTGATATTTCTTTATTTAACCCTATATAAGGTTTTTATAATTTTATATAATCTTTTTATGTACTTTTGAACTCTAGTTTTGGATTAGAACTTATTATATAAGTACACAGACACACACACAGACACACATATAACATAATGTTATATATACATGTATAATATATATACAATATATATTTATATACATTTATATGTATTATGTACACACACACCTACATAGTATTCACAAACACATACATACATTGGGGTCTTTGCATTTAATGTTCCTCCAAATCTCCCTATGGCAGCAGACTTCATCATTCCCTTGGATTTCAGCTTTCCCTGACTGCCCTGGCTAGAGTAGCTTCTGACCATCCCCCAACCCCTTCTATTTTATTCATTGTTCTTTAAAAATATTATTATTACCTGAAATTTTCTCATACATGTGCCTATTTTGTTTAATTTTTACTGTTATTCTTGCCACACTTACGTAAACCCCTTCCCACTAACATGCACTGTCTTAAAAACAGGCATTTTGCTTTTTAATTACTATATTTACAATAAGCAAACATTGCCTGGTAAAGAGCATGTGATAAAATAAGTATTTTTTTCAGATCAGTGAGTGAATGAATAAAACATTTTTTTCTAGGATGACAGTGGATTGTGCTGTCATTCATTTGTAAAGAAAATGCAAAAGCAGAAGTAATTTCAGAGGAATGGTGAGATCATTTTTGAACATGTTGAGTCTGAGGTTCCTGTGTGATATTCAGATGAAGATATCAAATAGAAATTTGATTTCCTAGGTCGAAAGCATAGGTCAGTGAATATAGATGTGGAGGTCGTTCCCTCACAGGCAACCGCTGAAATTGGAAATGGCTGAAAATCCTGGTAGGGATCCTAGCATAAAAACAGAGGACAGATTTTGGATTCCCAGATCTTTTTCTCTCTGCTGTCTGCTTCTCTTAACATCTTCCATAGGCAGGAGTCCCAGAAACCTTCCAGTCCTGACAATACAAATGGCCTTGCCTCTTTAATCTCATTGGTCTCCCTATCAACCAAAACAGCTTGAGAGAGCTGTCCCTGCATAGTCTATTTTCCCCAGTCTGTTAGGCTCATGTTCATCCCTGATGTTACAGATGTAGGAGAATCAATACATCCCATGGGGTCTTACAGAAGCAGAGAGCAGACCCCACTTGGTTACCCAAATACTTGCTCCCAGCCCTTCTGGCAAAATTCCCAGGAAGAAAAGACAGGGATGTGTGAAGAGTGTTTTATTGGTGATGCACAGCAGCAGCCAGCTGTCTCTCTAATGATTATTTGTATTCAGAGAGAGATCAGTTCAACAAAGGAATTCAAGCTCAGAAGGAACTCCTCCTCCGTAATACACACAACAGTCCCGCATAGTGTTTTCAAAATTTGCTGTTTCTCTGCCCTGAGGCTGTTCGAAGCACAACATGTAATTCAAAGCTTCTAAGAATAAATAAAAGTTAAATCTTGTTCTATTTAAGTTAAGGACACTGAGTCATAGAGACCTGCCTGGTGATTCCCAAAGATCACTTCTGGCACTAAAGATCACGCCCTTGCTTCCTAATTTTCATTCCAGAGCTCTTTCCATATTCTAATGAAATGTGGGGTTTGGGGAGCGGATCTCCCCACTTGTGGATTCTTGCCTCATAAAGTTTGAAGAATAAAATTCATGGACTAAAAGGACTTGTTAGTAAAAGGGTGGAAATTTACTGGAAGCAAATACAAACTCCCACATAGGGAGCGGTTCCTGAGGGGGTAACCAACTAAGCCCCCTTTTCTAAGGTTTAAAAAGGCTGTAGTTCTTTGTCTCTTCATGCTCCCTTTTAATTGGACTCCTCCCCCTCTTTATGACCCTGTGCTTTTCTAATTGGTCACTCTTTTGCAGAATATCAGCTTCAAAGTCCAAAACCTACGTGGTGCCCCCTCTTTCTCTACCCCTTATCTTGCAACATTCTTCTATCTCTGGTGAAAATATGTTTCCCTCTTTAGTCCAGCATCTGTCAACACTTCTCTATCCTCTGTGAAAGTATGTGTCCTTCTTCCTGATACTCTGTGACTTTTCTTTATCCTCTGTGAATATATGCCTTCCTCCCCCCTTATCCTGTGGCACCTTTCTATCCTCTGTGAATGTATGTCTTCCTCTCCACTTATCCGTGGCAGTTTCCTATTCTCTGACCATGTATGCCTCCTGGTGGTTCCAAGCCCTCACCTATGCATTCCTCCCCCATGGACCCTCTTTATTCCTAAGACTCCCCAAACCTGCCTGTTTTATCCCTAGAATTCCCTTCCTCCCCCCTTATCCTGTGGCACCTTTCTATCCTCTGTGAATGTATGTCTTCCTCTCCACTTATCCGTGGCAGTTTCCTATTCTCTGACCATGTATGCCTCCTGGTGGTTCCAAGCCCTCACCTATGCATTCCTCCCCTATGGACCCTCTTTATTCCTAAAACTCCCTAAACCTGCCTGTTTTATCCCTAGAATTCTTTTCAATAAAAATGGTTCCCTATAAAATGTTAACTACTTTCGAACAGTTTTACTAACCTTCATATATGAATCAATATAATAATACCATTCAAAGATTATCTGGTAAACTGAAACCAAGTGAAGGCTGGTTTTGCCCAAAACTAGTCTCAGACTATGCTGTCTGTAAATTTCTCTACAACTTTTATACCCTCCTCATTGGACACTGAATGCCAAGGTTAGACAGACACCGTCTATCCATACAGTGCTTAAATTCCCTTCTACAATTTGCTTATGAAGTGTTTATCCATTTCTGCATGGACACCCAAGGGATGTGAAATTCACTATCTTCTAGGCTAGTGCACTTAATTTTTAGGTAGATCATTTGGCAATTCTTCAAATGTTGGGTTGAAATGTGCCACAATATATTTTTCCCTTATTAGCTTTAGGCCTGCACTCTGGAGCCACCCAGAATAAGTCTGAAAATGTGTTTCCACAGGAGAACCCTACAGATTTGATGAGATAATTTTATCTCCCATTGAGTCTTCTCCTAATCCAACATAAATTCCCTTGATTCCTTCTGCCTGTCCAGACATATTCCCAGTTTGCCAGCTTCTGCTATTCAATCTGGGCCCTAAACAGACGCTCTCCCTCAGCTGTGCTCTCCACCGAGTGGAGGTTCTGTTACTGCTGTCCCGAACGTCACTGGCCTTTTTGGCTGGCATATCACACTGTTGATTCAGAGTTAGTTTACAGCCAACTGTAACAGGATGTAAAAGTGTTTAAAATCCTTCTATTCAACGAGGCCTCCTTTATGCTGTTCTTAGCCAACTAGTGTCCTCATCCCAAGTGTAAGGCTTTGCATTTACCTCTGCTAAATTTCATCTCCCTGAATTTGACCTGTATTTTCAGTTTGCTATTCAGTGTTCTCATTGAAGCCATTAATAAAGAGTACAAACAGAACAGGGTCAAGAATAAATCCCTGTGGCAGGGGGACTAGATCAACACTGACTCATTAATACTTTGAGTCTCATTCAACCTGTTACTACTAAGTCACCCACCTACACTCTTGCTGGCCCAGAGTAGTGCATCTTGCCTCACAGGTAACCCAGAAGACCTTGTTAAACACCCTGTTGAAGAGAGACCAAGATGGCGGCATAGGTAAACACCGGAGATTGCTGCCGCAAACAACCACTTCAAAAATACAACTAAAAGACGGACATAAACACACATGGGCACCACCACCTCAGGTTCCTATCAGAATTCATTCTGCGTCAGGGTTCTGGGTATAGTTCACATTTAGTTCAGCATCAGAAACCTGAGGGCTACGAGACATTTCCTCAGTTCTTTCTGAAACATTACTGACTTAGTGCAAGAAAAGATATCCTGGGGTTTTAACACTTTTCAAGCGGTAGAAAGATGAATGACAAAATAGCTGTAGCTCTGAAAGCAATCCTGCCACCTTGTATCACAGGAAATGCCCCCAACTGCCTTCCCTGGGTCCCCTGAAACAGTATTAAGGAGATATATTATTGCATAAGTCACCAGGAAAATTCCCAATTACCTCTAATGTAGATTTATTACTTATGTAACTCTTTTAACTTCTTGGTTAAAGAAGTCAAGAAACTAATGCCTTTGCCTCCATAAAATGCCCCCAACAAGCTTAAAACTATTTCATCCAGTGCATCATCTTTAAACATGTGCTAAAATATCATGCAAGTAATGTTCCCCACTGGATAGTCCACTGTTCCAGATCCAATTAGGACTTCCTAGAGGCAGAAGAGGGTCACCTCCAGCCTTTACAACAATAGTAGATTTACAAAAGATCCCAGAAATTCCCAGATTCCTCCCTCTGTGTTTTACCAATGAGAAAATTCCCAGAGATATAGCGTAAGCTGCCAAGGGTCACAGAGCTAGCTGAACTCAGAGCCAGAGCAAGAATTCAGATATTTCCAGTCAGAGTCCATTGTCCTCCCTACTGTTACAGAGAGGAGAGATGGGATATTCTGCAGGGTGAGAGACCAACCTCTTCCTCCGCTGGAACTGGGGGTAATGGCCGTGTGATTCCCTGCTCCACCTTTCCTGGCTCACTGGTGACTGACAAATCAACATTTTATTGACTCAGGTGGGCCCTTGTATGGCACTGGATGAAAAAAGGAGCAGGTTTATTACAAAAACAGCCATTTCTGTCTGTCTTGCCCAGCATGTTCCACTAGCATAGCTCTTAGAATTTGTAGGTTGTTTCTAGTATGTTAGTTGCTTACAATTTTTTACTTTGTACTCTCACATAAAAAGGACCCCAAACCTTAGAAGTCTATTTTATTTTTTGAAAACAGGCCAGCACCACAAAGAGCCTTTTATTCTTTTTTAGGAAACTGGAAAGTCGCCTTTAATCATTTAGCTATCAGAGAATTCACAGGCTTAGGGAATAGATAAGAGAAGAAGGAAGCATTCAGTACTTCAACCAGATTAAAGGAGGGAGAGAGTCCCCCTGCCTGGCTCCAGGGAGAAACACCAAGTACAAAACCCTAAGCTCCCACAGCATGCGTGTCCTCAAGGTCTCATGTAATATAGTCAACCCAAAGGTACTAACTTAAAGTTTAGATAGACAAGAGCAACCTAGTCTTCTTTTTTACTGCATTGTTAAAGAATTATTATTATTTTTCAATTGCAGATGATATACTTCATTATATTAGTTTCAGGTGTACACCCCAGTGATTGGATATTACATTAGTAAGTGATGAACCTGATAAATCTCACATCCATATGACACTGTTTTAGAATATCATTGGCTATATTCCCTATGCTGTACTTTACATCCCCATGACTATTCTGTAACAACCCATCTGAACTTTTTAATCTTTTCATCTTTTTTACCCATTCCCGAATGCCCTCCAATCTGTCAACCATCAAAATACATGTTCTTTGTATTTATAAGTAGGTTTCTGATCTGCGTGTTCATTTATCTTGTTTTTTTCGATTCAATTGTTGATAGATATGTATTTATTGCCATTTTATTGTTCATTATTTTTTTATCTTTTTTTTCCCCCTTCTACTTAAAGAAGACCTTTTTAACATTTCATGTAATACTGGTTTGGTGGTGATGAACTCCTTAGCGTTTTCTTGTCTGGGAAGCTCTTTATCTGTCCTTCAATTCTAAGTAATAGCTTTGATGGGTAGAGGAATCTTGGTTGTAGGTCCTTGCTTTTCATCACTTTAAATATTTCTAGCCAATCCCTTCTGGCCTGAAACGTTTCTGTTGAGAAACAGCAGTTAGTTTTATGGGAACTCCCTTTTAGGTAATTAACTACTTTTCAGATTCCCTCTTTGTCTTTAACATTTGGTGTTTTCATTATGATGTATCCTGGTGTGGGCCTCTTTGGGTTATCTTGTTTGGAACTCATGGTGCTTACTGGGCTTATATGTCTATTTCCTTTACAAGATTAGGAATTTTTTTTTTTTTTACCATACAAACAATTTTAATTGTGTAGTTACAGTCAATAACCACTTCCTAAGATTAGGAAATTTTTATATCATTATTTTTTCAAATAGGTATTCAATTTGTTTCTCTCTCTCTTCTCCTTCTGGTATCCCCCTCCTCCCCATGATACAAATGTTGGTACTCTTGAAGTTGTCCCAGAGAGTCCTTAAGTCCTTATACTATTTTCCCTTTTTCAATTTTTTTTTCCTTTTTGCTGTTATTATTGGGCATTTTTTGTTTCCTTATCTTCCAAATCTCTGATTTATTCTCGGCTTCATCTACTCTACTGTTGGTTCCTATACATTATTCTTCATTTCAGTTAGTGTATCCTTCATTTCTGACTGGCATTTTTTTTTATGCTGTTGAAGTTCTTTGACCATCCTTATAGCCAATGTTTTGAACTTTGCATCTAATAGATTGCTTTTCTCCATTTTGTTTAGTTCTTTATCTGGAATTTTTTTCTGTTCTTTCACTTGGGACATGTTTCTTTGGCTTCTCATTTTGGCAGCCTCACTGTGTTTGTTTCTATGTATTAGGTAGAGCTGCTATGTCTTCTGAGTTTGGTAGAGTGGCTTGATGTAGTAGGTGTTCTATAGGCACCAGTGGCACAGTCTCCCTGATGACTCAAGCTGGGCACCCACTGTGGGCTGTGAACACCCTCTTCTTGTAGATGAGACTTGATTACTGTTGGCACATCAAGGGGAGGGATTTACTCTCAGGCCCTCAGGCCAATCAATTGCAAGGACTGATTGCCACCACTGACCACCGACCTGTGCAGGGGCCTACCCCACAGAGCAGACATTTCTGCAGCAGGGCCCAGGTGAGGCCAGATGCTGTTAGTGTCAGCCTGTGACCACTTAGTGAGAGGTATGGGGCATGCTGAGACCAGGTGCTGCTTGCCTGAGATTTTTGGAAAATCTGAAGCATAAACCAAGATAGGTGATTGATATGAAACAGCTTGGGTGGGTTGGAAAGATGGGTGGGGTGGGGCCTCAGGGAATCACCAGGGTGGGGCAAATAATGTGAGCCAGGTTGATAGAGACTTAGATATGGCATCTGCCTGCCAGCTCTGTGGGAGAAGTGCTCATCCAAGGAGCAATGGCCTCTGCCAGCACTTATGTCTGGGAGAAAGCTGCCTCCCAGCTCTTGCCCTGATGCCACACAATTCAGTTCCTCCTCATATGTCTCTGGTGCCTTTCAAACTGCTGTCCCAGCCTTCAAGCTCAGAGGGAGTGAGTCTAGAGCAGTGGTTCTCAACCTTCCTAATGCCGCGACCCTTTAATACAGTTCCTCATGTTGTGGTGACCCCAACCATAAAATTATTTTCATTGCTACTTCATAACTGTAATTTTGCTACTGTTATGAATTGTAATGTAAATATCTGATATGAAGGATGTATTTTCATTGTTACAAATTGAACATAATTAAAGCATAGTGGTTAATCACAAAAACAATATGTAATTATATATGTGTTTTCCGATGGTCTTAGGCGACCCCTGTGAAAGGGTCGTTCAACCCCCAAAGGGGTCGCGACCCACAGGTTGAGAACCACTGGTCTAGAGCAAGTCAGTGTGTGGGCCCTTTAAGAGTAACTGGCTAGGACTCCAAAAGCCCTCTGCCTCCGTATGCATCAATCCCCGCTGGTTTTAGAGCCAAAAGTTATGAGGACTTCTCTTTCTGCCACTGGGCTGGGGGGGCCTGGTGTGGGGCTGAGACCCCTTGCTCCTCCAGGAGGACTCCTGATTTTTATCTGCCACACCTGGGTGTGGAACCAGCCTATTCCATATCTCTTCCCCTCCTACCAATATGAACGTGGCTTTTTCTAATTCCCTAGTTGTAGGACTTCCATTCAGCCGTATTTCAGGCAGTTCTGAATGATGGTTGTCTATAGTTTAGTTGTAATTTTTTGTAACGTGGTCTTCTTGAACTGTAATCCCCAAACCAGATGAACCATTAAGGTCATCCTGGGTAGTTGTTTAATCAAGTCTCATCTCCAATGGATCATAGGATCACAGCATGTGTATTTTATAAAAGTACATAAGTTGATTCTTATGCAATCAGCTTGACATCATGTTTTAGAGATGAGCTATAATCTTACTGATTTTACTTTATTTAGAATTGTACATATCTTGCAATATAAATATCTATAATAACCAGGAAATAATAATGACTTTTATGTCAAACATTCTGACATAGAGAAAATGGAGAGATTTACATGTGCAGAGGGCATTTTTCTAGAACAAACTACTGTCAACAAGTTCCCCTCCAGAAAGCCAAGCCAATCGTGTCAATTTTTGCAGAATAAGACTTGAACAATCATTGAATGCTGAAAATATGTCAGTGTACCTTGTACTTACTCATTATAAAATCTGGAGAAAAATTAATCTGTTATCTCAAGGACACTGACTTGTGTCCATTTAGAGAGGAGCACTTCCTTCACTTCATGTCATGTTTTCTCAGATGCAACAGTTGAGGACATCTTAGCACTTCAAGGCAGAGGAAGTATGGTAGAGACAGATTAGTTCTTTATTCAAATCATATTGACCTATCTCTGGGCATACAGCTAGACTACATTTTCTACCTTGCCTTGCAATTCAATGTGGCCTTTAAGGCCTTCTGGCCAATAGAACGTGGGTGATACAAATCACTTCCAGGCAACTGAAACCTGATACAGAAAATCCAGCAGTAGACTGGATGCCTAGGAGATGCCAGAGCCACAAAGAGTATGGAGCCTTTGTTCCTAAGTATTTGTGTAGACAGGAGACCTGCCCTAACCCTGGTGTCATTTAAACTTTACATAAGGAAGAAACAAACTTGTAATGTGTTAGCCACTGATATTTTGAGGTTACTGGTTCCAGCAGTCAGCCTTCTTCTGTCTGATACAGAAATTAGGGAAAAAAACTGGAATGCTGACTCAGTGAAATCCTAAAATATGTGGGGTTTTTTTTCGTGGTCACAGCAGTCAGCCTTCTTCTGTCTGATACAGAAATTAGGAAAAAAAAAACTGGAATGATAGCATACAGTGAGGAAATAAACACAGCAAGCTAGAGAGTTGGAAAGCCTTGATATTCTCAGGCCAAGCACTTCATTTAATGTCATCTGCAATAACTGAAGAAAAGGACTACATGCCTCTAAGCCTGAAGCTATGAGGAAAGTGGTTGGAAGAAGTTAAATGAAAGCAGGTTAATTACTCTAATATGCCTTGAACATAGGAGCTCAGGCGATGAAGGAATGTTTTTCATGCAGAGATTGAAGGAAATGAAAAAAGTCCAAAGATCGAGAGTCTTACAAACTTGGAAGAGCCAACTGCTGCTGGACTCCAAATAATAAAAGATAAGACTGGAAAAGGGGAGCTACAAAGACCCACTAAGACATTTTGCTGACACCCAGGGACTTTGTAGAAAAGATCAGAATAAGGGGGAGACCTTGGCATCCAAGGCTATTGTTTCAGTGAACCTCAAGTTCACTGTCAAGAAGTTGAGAGAGGGATGCAAGGAGATGAAAGAGGAAAGAAAGAAGTCAGTCTTGAGAATTATGTCTAGGAAATAACTTGAAATGTACTGATTAGAAGCAAATTGATCAGAAGCCTACTGAGTCTTTAAGAAAATTATATTCCCAGACTAATCACCAGCTTGCTCTAATGAGGCTTCTGATTGTTTAAGGCTAAAAGCAATTTGGGGCTCCTAAACTTTCATGAGCAGGAAGTGGGCTGTGAAAGCTGTAAAGCTCCCAGGGAGAACATATTCCCCCATGCCCACTTCAAATGGAACCATGGAGGAAGACAGAGAAGGAAGAGACTCCCCGTGCTGGATCAAGGGTCCTTGAGAATGAGAGTCACAGCACAGCCTCTGGGTCTGACCAAGTCACTCCCTCCACTGCCAGGGAAGGCCTTTAAGAATGCCTGGCCAGGAGGATTTGGGAAGTATGGTGGACAAGTGACTGCTTTGTGTCTCCCATTCTGCCCTTTTCCAAAAATGTTTAAGTTGTATATTTCTTGACCATTATCTAT
>NW_005353622.1:792164-796656 GCF_000412655.1 Myotis brandtii | reverse complement strand
GGGGGGGGGGGGGGGTGTTTGGAGAGTGGGAACTGATGATTTAGTTTTCACTCCATAAAAATGAAGATCACCGGAGGCTCCAGATTCAAGCCTGATGAGGACTTTGTATTGAGCAGAGATCCTAGACTTTGAGCTGGATGTAGGAACCCGTTGGGACTTAGAGTTGTCTTCTTGGGTAGGACAACAATGGGTTCTATATATGGAAGAAAAAGTGAAACTAATACTTAGTGATCAGAAGAATAGTCTGTAGCACAGACTATCTAGTCACAAAACCTATTTTCCTCCTGTGCATGCTACCAAACCCGTTTCCCAGACACTCTTGCATGTGTCCAACTTCTGTTGGTGAGGAATATGGGCAAAAGTCATGTGTTCACTTCTAGGCTTGGCCCATAAGTAGTTCAAGTGTGCCAAACTCACCCTTCTCCCTCATGTCTTAGCTGCAGGCAGAGGATGCAATAGAAGACACCAGGATTGGCAATAATATGTGTTTTGCCTATAAATGCAGGAGCTCCAGTCCCAATCCATCTACCAACACTTGATGTGAGTATGACACACTGCTTTGTAAGGCCACTGAAATCTGTGAGCTGTTTCTTCCAGCAATAAGCCTTCCCCCACTGACAGAGATGGGCATGGTGTCAACCACTCACACTTAGGGCATCTTTAATTGAAGGAGAACCCTGACAGTTCATTAGCTCTCAGAGGAACAAGCTTTTGAAATAAACATCTATTCTTGCTTTTCTTTCTGGGTATCAAGCACTGAATCACAGAACAGGCAATAAAGGACCTAATTTTAAATCCAAGATCTGCCACAGGCTCGCTGCTTGTTCATGGGTAAGTTTTGAATCACTCTAAACTAGTTGTGTGACTCTAAACTTACAGAGTCATTGAGGCAGAAATGAGAAAAAATTCCACCTAAGCACAGTTTCTGGTACATGGTAGATGTTCAGTTTTCTTTCTTCCTTCTGTAATAATAAATACCGGTTATGAAGCTCTTACTACGTACAAAGTACTCTAAGTGTTTTGTATGTCTATATCTAGAACTACATACAAAAACAAGTGTACTGTTTGTCTGGTCCTGCCTGGTGAGTGCACTAAAGGGAAAGTTAAACAGAAGCAGGTCACAGTCTCTATTTTCTCCTCTGTGGTATTTGCTGAAGTGGCCTCCTCATCCTACTCAACAGACACAAACTCAGGGATAGTAATGGTTTCTGTGCCTTCTTTTGGGTGACCTGGGACCAGTGGTTCAGGAATCTAATTGTAAACCATTTACCCAACAGAGCATTGAAACTGAAGCTTCTCATCATTGTTCATCCCTCAGCAAACCCTAATCTAGAGGGAACCTTCTGGAGTGTGGGGTACCCACAGCAGGAGAAGATTCATTCATGAGCTGACAGTTTGAATGATTATTCAGAGACACCACTTCTGCCTGGTCAATGGCCCGGAGTCCACATGTCTAATGGATAGATCTCCACGTGTAAGCCCATTTAGGGGAAATGCGTCCTCTCCTCGCTTGCTGCCTCTGTGCTTTTAGTTGCGGTAATCTTACTGTGGTACCATTGTCAACATGAAGAGAAGGCTTTTTAAGTCTTGACCTCTTGGTATCTTATTTTCTATCTTGGTTTTCTTACCCTTTCCTAATCCAAATCATCTTTCAGCTAAACATTTTTCTTACCATAAAAGTTAGTAGCAGGAGCAGAGGCAAAGTTTAGGAGAATGTAACAGATCCAATGAAATTGATAGTTCGACCTTCAGAATATATTATAGAACACCCCCGTACACACACACACAACACACACAAACACACACACAAATACACTCCCCTCATATTTTACATCTATTATGACCCCACCCCCATCCCTGAGAGACTTTAAATTTACAAGTGATCCAATTCGCATTTTCAAATAATTTAAAGTGTTCTTCTGACTTTGCCTAAAATAATTCTTGTTTAAGTGTCTCAAAAGCAATTGTAATGTATGGTGGTTGTTGGATCTATTTGTGCATTTTGTAGATGAGTGTTTAATTTGCAGTGTTCACCAGTGCCTCCAAGAAGTAAATCCAAGAACAATAGTGTATTCTGTCAACCCCTGGAAAGTTACAAATTAGTTTTCCAGGGGAAATGTGTCACATGTTCTTTAAAAGAAAGTGGGAGCAACACCTTAACTGGGCAGAGGTGAGGTCTGTGTATACAGAATCGGCGTCACTGACCCTCCAATCACTGTTAGTGCAAAAAGATACTTTGCAAAATATTGTGTGACTTTCAGAAGAGTCAATCAAAATGCAGGCCATGCTTTAGCCCAGTGATGGCGAACCTTTTGAGCTCGGCGTGTCAGCATTTTGAAAAACCCTAACTTAACTCTGGTGCTGTGTCACATATAGAAATTTTTTGATATTTGCAACCATAGTAAAACAAAGACTTATATTTTTGATATTTATTTTATATATTTAAATGCCATTTAACAAAGAAAACTCAACCAAAAAAATGAGTTCGCTTGTCACCTCTGACACGCGTGTCATAGGTTCGCCATCACTGCTTTAGCCCCTACAAAGATGACAATGAGATATTAGAGTGGTCACCAGTGGCATAACCTTTCAAAGGAAACCCCTGACCTAAGTGTGGAGGAGAGGCTGTTCCATGACATGACTGCTGTCTGTTTGATTGGACCCAGCCCAGAACGAAGGTTACTTAGCAGCTGTCCGATCATAACTAATGTTCATGCTAACACAAATCAGCACCCCTCTGTTGCCTCCTACTATGTGCTGGTTCCTGGAACAGGCTGTTGTCCTGGGCTGGTCAAGCATGTAAAGTAATTTCCCATACCTGGCAGCATTCACATGCTAATACACACGACTATTGCCTCACCTTACCCTGTATAATTCTTTGGCACCTGCCAAAAGGCGCAGAGATCCATTTCATCTTCTAGCCACCTAAGACATGCCTCCCTCATATGTAAGTTTCCCTAAATAAACTCTGCTTATTACCAAATTGGACTGGCCAGCCTCTTTCTACAGTCTTTTACTGCCTCTGCTTTCTGAGCTAAATTTGGAGTCTCAGGGCTTTTACTGGGTCTGCGTGTACTAACACTAAGAGTTGGCAAAATTGTATGTATTTGAAAGCTGACACTAAATAAGCAAAACTTAATTGAGAAAAGTAACTTTTTCTCAAAGTATGTACCAAAAATGTCCTCATACATAAGGTGGGAGAATGTCCTTTTCCATACTTATAGATGGAAACTCAAATAGCTGCATGGCTTTTCATTCGCTCGTAGGTAATAATTCAACATTTACTCTAATTCCCCAAACCTAATCCTGATGCTGTACTAAAAATGTTTAAGCCTACACATATTCCAAATGTGACTTAAAGTTAAATGTTCTTCCCAACTGCAAGCAGGGACCTGGAGAATGGAAGCATGGTCCTTCTTCTCTCTTTTCCTGTTCTATACTTTCATCTCCCCTACTTCTCTTACTGTGGTTTCTGACTCCTCCATGGTCAAATCTGAGGGAGGAACGGGAGACAAAAGAATGTGCTGTTTGAACTGGTACTGTTAGAAGATGCTTTCGTGGTTTCTGAGCCTCACCTGTTCTTCAGTAGGAATTTTCTTGACTCCCCCGGGACCACTCCATCACCAGTGTTGATGATTTCTAACCTGTAGTTCCCATACAGTAGGTAATTCATTATTCCTGATTACATTACTTACTCTTTTTAAAAAATATATATTTTTTGTTGATTTCAGAGAGGAAAGGAGAGGGAGAGAGAGATAGAAACATCAACAATGAGAGAGAATCATTGATCGGCTTCCTCCTGTATGCCCCTTACTGGAGATCAAGCCCACAACCAGGGTATGTGCCCTTGACTAGAATCAAACCCAGGACCCTTGAGTCTACAGGTCAATGCTCTATCTACTTAGCCAAACCAGCTAGGGCTACTTACTCTCTATACAGTCCCTAAAAATCCAGAAATTTATTGATCTTCTTTCTATTTGTCCCTTCAGCTCCTTAATAAACAGGGCCTATAAGAGCCCATGCTGGCTCTGTTTTGAATATGGCCCACTGCAGGCCACAGTAATTATCCACTCATTGTCCTCACAAGCTCTGGGAGTGTAGGCTTATCATAAAGCAGCCACCTTTGCTTGAACTCATCTGCCAGGATCTAAACTGTCCATCTCTCTCTCTTTCAACTGTTTCAGGTAGGAGTCAGACACAAGTCCATTCCCCTTCAATTGCAAGGATACACATCAAATTCTCCCAGTCATCCTCTTCAAACCCTTGTTTTCATGGCTAGAGAGGAAAGAGAATCAACCCTCCACCTCTCCTATGGCATAAGGGCAGGACCCACAGTACAAATCTTTTCAAAGAAATCCCCCCAAAAGTCCTACACTACTGATCTTCAACAACCTGGCATTTTACACTTTCACTGTGGACAAGGGGTTTAAAACTTGTAAAACTGTATTTTTGAAGTTACTTTTGAAAGACTAATTGGTCCAGAATCTTATTT
>NW_005353622.1:779162-790250 GCF_000412655.1 Myotis brandtii | reverse complement strand
CGCCTGACATTTTTAAAGGGGCTTATTAATGCAAAAACCCTGAGGCTTTCCCCGCGCGCACACAGAAAGTGAATTTCAGAGGCGTAGACAGACAGGCGAGGAAGTCTCCCCCGATTGAGATGTTCAATAGAAGAGGGTGAAAGAGGCTGTGAAAGAGGCTGCAGCTTCTATCCCTTCGATGTCCCTTTATCCACTCCCATTCATCACCACCTTCTCAAAAGTCAGGCTGGAAAATGTGTTTTCAGACCTTCACCAAACTGTGCAGGCTGCCAATGCTTCTGTGGGGCACCGTTACAAGCTGCTGGGCAATGCTCTCCGCCTCACTGCTAATGGAGTTACACAATGATAACTGTCCCTGCTCCGAGGGCTGACGTGGGCGGTCAGTCTGGCCCTCTGGTGTTCCGACAGTGCATAGGAACCCCAATACAGAGGCCAATGGGTCCCACTTCTTTTCTAACCCAGTGGAAACAAGAGTGTCTTCTCCCTGAGAGAATTCTCCCTAGTACCCCAAAATAAGATGCAAGGGACTGCGTTCCAGCACTATTCCTACTGGCCCTGTTCCCTGTCTTATCATGCCCCATCTCAACATCCTGTGACACCAAGAGATGCACTCATGGTCTCTACAGTGCATATTCCAAGCCATGAACCAGTCTGTTCCTCACATACTTGGATTCAGGCAATCAGAGATTGAACCAGAGTTGTCAAACACTTCTTTATTCTTAGAATGTGCTGCTTAAACACTTTCTGAGACTACCACACTCTTTTTTATTCTGGACAACTACTAAAATTTCCCTCCCCTACTCTCACATCCCTATTCATTCTAACCTCAGCCTCTCTGAGTATTTGAACCCTCATCATGCTGCCATGTAATAGGCCCACAGAGACATCAATCACAGTCCTTCCTATCACTGCCCACACCAACCCAGACTAAGCCTCCCCTCATTGAGTTTGTGGAAAAAAGAAAACTAGGTAGAGATAATCTCTACATTTTAAACTCTCTATTCATAGAAGAGCAATTCAAATATTAGTAAAATTCCTGTTGGTACTTCAGGAGGCCAAGTAAAGACTATGACCATTTGTTTGGAAGAACTTATATCTCCTTTATACAACACTGGTACTCGTTTTTCATGCCTGTGCTTTTGAAAGCACTCGGAGTTTATAGAGCAAAATTCACCTTGGTTAAAATCATCCTGCTCTCCCCCTTTACTCCTAACCCCATTGGCAGAGCCCAGGAGTTCTGGAGTTTAATGGTAATCGGAAGATTAACTCGTAAAAAATCCCCCACACCCATTCCTACCATTTTACAGAAGGAGAAACTAAGAAGAGAAAGATGAGATTTGTCTAAGTTAGAAGTAGAGGCTATGTTTTCATGTAGGATTTTTAAGGTTTTGTGACTTACATTTAAGTCTTTAATCCATTTTGAGTTTATTCTTGTGTATGTGTAAATTGGTGGTCTCATTTTTTTCTTGCATATATCTATCCAATTTTTCCAACACCATTTATTTAAAATACTCTCTTTACCCCACTGTATGTTTTTGCCTCCTTTGTCAAATATTATTTGACTATAAAGGCATAGGTTTATTTCTGTGCTCTCTATTATGTTCCATTGGTCTATATGCCTGTTCTTGTTCCAATATGATGCTGTTTTGATTACCATGGCCTTGTAGTATAATCCGATATCAGGTACTGTGATACCTCCAACTATATACTTTTTTTCTCATAGAAGAAAACATAAGCAGTAAAATTTCAGATATTTCTCATAGAAAAGGGAACCGACTGAAAGGGAGAACATATTCGCCAATGATACATCTGATAAGGGGTCAATTTCCAAAATATATAAAGACCTTATACAACTCAACACAAAGAGACAAAAAAAAACCCCAATTTAAAAATGGGCAAAGGACCTTAATAGGCACTTTTCCAAAAAAGACATACAGATGGCCAATGAAAAAATGCTCAACAGCAGTAATCATCAGAGAGATACAAATTAAAACCACAATGACATACCATCTCAAGCCTGTCAGAATGGCTTCCATCAATAAATGAACAAATAAGTGTTGGCAGAGATGTGAAGAAAAGGGAACCTTCATGCACTGTTGGAGGGAATGCAGACTGGTGCAGCCACTGTGGAAAACAGTATGGGGGATCCTCAAAGAATTAAAAATGGAACTGCCTTTTGACCCAGTGATCTCACTTCTGAGAAACCCAAGAAACCCAAAACACTAATTTGAAAGGATATACATACCCTTATGTTCATTGCAGCATTATATACAATAACAAAGCTCTGGAAGTAGCTCAAGTGCCCGTCAGTAGAAGATTGGATACATTTACACAATGGAATACTACTCAGCCATAAAAAAGGACATCTCGCCAAAACCGGTTTGGCTCAGTGGATAGAGCGTCGGCCTGCAGACTGAAAGGTCCCAGGTTCGATTGTCAAGGGCAAAGGGCATGTACCTGGGTTGTGGGCACATCCCCAGTAGGAGATGTGCAGGAGGCAGCTGATTGATGTTTCTCTCTCATCGATGTTTCTAACTCTCTATCTCTCTCCCTTCCTCTCTGTAAAAAATCAATAAAATATATTTTTTTTAAAAAAAAGGACATCTCACCTATTGTGACAGCATGGATGGACCTGGAGATTATTATGCTAAGTGAAATAAGCCAGTCAGAGAAAGACAAATACCATATGATCTCGCTTATATGTGGAATCTAATGAACAAAATAAACTGATGAACAAAACAGAAAATAGAGGCATGGATACATGGAATAGACTGACAGCTGTTAGAGGGAAGTGGGTAGGGAAGCTGGGTGAATAGGTGAAGGGTTTAAACAAAACCACACACAGGTATACATAACACAGACACAAATAACAGTGTGGTGATAGACAGGGGTAAAGGGGGTTGGGGGTATGTTGAAATGGGCAAAGTGGAGGATGAGTATAGAAAGAAACTTTGCTTGGGGCAATGAGCACAAGACACAAGGTGCAGATGATATTTTAGTGAGTTGTACACTTAAAACCTGTATGGTTTTGTGAACCAATGTCACCCTAATAAATTAAAATTTTAAAAACGACAACAGACAGAAGATTTATTAAATCTTTTTTTAAAACTCAAGAGAAAAAAAAAAGAAGTGGAGGTACTGTTTTTATTAGCTAATAAGGCCCGCAACTACTAAGACACTGTTCTTTTACCGTTCCATGCAAACAGGCACTCAATCTACTAAAGATCATACTAGGTGCATGCACATTAAGGCAACATTGAATGCCCAACACAGGACTTTGTATTTAGGTAAGAAAAGCCTGAGGCAGTGTTTTTATTTATTGTTTAGCTTTTGCTTTTCCTGATCAAGAACTGAATATCTTCTGCCTAAAACCTTAGAGGATTCTCTAACATCAGAGCAGAAATATTGTTAATAGTGATGGTAAAACAGCAGTATTTAAATTTGGAATCTTGAAACTCAAGGGCACATTGGAGCAGCTAGAGAGACTTAATTCCTAGGGCATGACCATTTCTTGAGGGTCTTCAGAGATGAGGGAATGATTATAATATAAATTCCTAATTTTTAATAAATACAATGAAACTGCATCATGCAAATTAGTTTTCTGTTTTCATCTCAATCAGTCACTCTATAGGAAAATAGAACTTATCCTAACATACTGCCATTTCCCAAAATACTTTCAACTTTCTCCTTGGATCTCGCCATGAAAGCCTGTGCAGAATGCTTTTGAATGTCTTTTGTGTCAGTAGATGATTTTTCTTCAAGGTAAATTTGGTTATTAGAAATAGCCAAAGTCATACTTAGTTAATAAGAAGGAAGAAGGTAAGTCAAATTATATAGTTGTTTTAACAACATTATATATTGATAATAACACCAACTTTCTGAGTTGTTTTGAAGGTGTTTCCAAAAATGCCATTCCAAATATAATCTAAGGAATGGCAATGTCATTGTAATCTATATATATAAAAACCTAAGCAACCAGCCGACCAGCCAGTAGCTATGATGCACATTGACCACCAGGGGACAGGCACTCAATAAAGGAGCTGCTGAGCAACAGCAACTTTGCAGAGTGCCCTCTCACACTCTGGGACCCCTCGGGGGATGTCAGAGAGCCAGTTTGGGCCTGATGCCCGCAGGCCAGACCAAGGGACCCCACCTGTCGGAGGGACCCTGCTCACTCCGCATATGCACTTCGAGCCCTGGCACAACCCCAGGTGTGGCCGGCCTGGGAGGGACCGTGGGAGGTTGGCTCCACAGTGTGTCCGGCCCGTCTTGCTCAGTCCTGCCCCGCCCCACTGGCCACCTTCTAATTAATTTCCTTTCAATGTGCACAAATTCATGCACCGGGCCTCTAGCAAGAATATAATCTTCTCAGGTGATTAAAGCAGAGTCAATATTCATTCATTTAAATAAGTTTTGGTTTTGTGGTTCAAAGACCAGCCACAGCATGACACATTCGCACAATGAAATACATGCTGTCATTTAAATGGATGTTTGAAAAGATTTTTAGTAGCTGAGGAAATTCTTTTGTGAGAATTTTAAATGAGGAAAGCAGGATATATTCTACAACAAGAATTGTTACAACCACATAAAAATATATATAGATAAAATTGGAAGAATAGATACCAAAAAAGTTGTGGACAAAAGGGGCCACATACTAACCTGACAAGCTCAGGGAGGGCCTGCATGGTGGTCTTGCAAACTCAGAGACCTAAAGTAACAACAAAGGATGATCTGAAATTAAACTAACTAAAAGCAGTTATGGTGGGTAGTTACTTCCTAGGCTGGTGTCTTCTCTGACAAGGTCAACCCTTGCCTTAACTGAGCCTCTGTGTCTTTTTGCATCTATAATACATGCCCTTGAAATGTCTGGGTAACTTGTAACTTCCCTTTTTCTGTACCCCATGAGGCATTACCTAATATGATGGGTGCCAGGACAGATACCACAAATTCCTTCATTATTATCATGTTAATTGTTCCTGCACCCACCTAAGTATGTGTCTATCGTTTTACTTTTTATCCAATCCCAGGGGTCCCCCCCCAACCCCCGCTTTGCTTTCTCCTGCCTCTCTAGTCTATCACCAATGGATTTCATGTAACCCACCTACGTCCCTTCCTTTGATTGCAATGTATAAATACAGATGTAACCCGCCATTCCCAGGAGCATTATCTCAATTCATTGAGGTTCTGCTTCCCGGCATATGTCGACAGTTTGGCTCAAATAAACTCACAAAAATTCTTTACAGGTTTGAATGTTTTTATGTTAACAAAGTTAAAAGTGATAGTCTTTGTGATACAGAATTTTTGGACTGGAACCCAGATTCTTTGTCCACTGGAGTTGAAGAATGAATCCACAGACAGAAGATGGTATAGCAAAGGTGGAAATTTATTAAAGAACAAGTACAGACTCCCACATAGGGAGGGGGAAGAGTCCCACCAACTTCCTGTTTCCATGATTTATGAAGGCTGCAGTTCCTGTGTCCTGATATCCTCTCTGATTGGTCAATATTCCCTTTCGAATTCATTACTATAGTATCTCCAGAGGCCCTCCTCCCTCACTGTCCTCCTATTCCTTCTGGGCTTTCACCCTTTTTTATTTTGTTAATATAGACCTTTTTTGGCTACTTCCAGTTCCCTGGTCTTGTGGAAATATACCTGTTGCTGCTTCCTTGTCTTATGGAAATGTAACTGCATGTGGCTTCCTTGTGTTATGGAGATGTACCTTCTCCCAATCTGTAGCCCTATGTTTTTTCCATGGACCCTAATTGTAAAAATTCCCTAAACCTGCCTATATTCCCCTAAAATTCCTGTTTCATTTGGGTGGTGTAACAGCAGGTGATTATATTTCTATATTTTAGTATTTTTTAAAATTTTCTAATGGGAAAAGCTTTATTTTCTTTCAAATCTCAATTATATGTAAGCATTTTCTCTTAACCAATAAAAGAATTGCTTATATTGGCCCCCCAACTATGATAACTTCCCTGCATGATGCCTCCCCTATAACATGAAGTGGTTGGGTACTGCTACAGAATTTTTGGACTGGAAACCAGATTCTTTGTCCACTGGAGTCAAAGAATGAATCCATAGACAGAGTAGTATAGCAAAGGTGGAGATTTATTGAAGAACAAGTACAGACTCCCACATGGGGAGAGGGAAAGAGTTGCACAGAATTGACTCCCATGTGGGGAGGGGGAAAGGGTCCCACCGACTTCCTGTTTCCATGGTTTATAAAGGCTGTAGTTCCTGTGTCCTGATATCCTTCTGATTGGCCACTATCCCCCTTTTTGATTTGGTCACTATAGCAACTCTTGAGCTCAAAGGCCAAACACCACATGGGGCATGTGATGCCCTCCTTCCTCATTGTTCTTTTCTTTCTGGGCTTTCTTCCTTCTTCTTTATTTTGTAAATATAGACCTTTTTGGTTACTTCCAGCTCCCTTGTCTTATGTAAATGCAACTGTTGCTGCTCCCTGCACCTGGCTTCCTTGTGTTATGGAGATGTACCTTTTCCCAATCTGTAGCCTTATGTTTTGTTTGTTTTTCCCATGCACCCCAATTCTAAAAATTCCCTAAACCTGCCTATATACCCCTAAAATTCCTGTTTCAGTACCATCACTCTGAGGGTTTTAAAAAGACCAATATGAAGCAACTGCAAATGCTAAAATTAAATGCCTAGAAAAGTTACAGAATAAAATAGTATAATTTTTAAAGGATTATTTTTTTACTTGAACATCTTATACTATAATTAGACTAAATTTTGTAGCACACATTTATTTTAGACCAATGTGACCATGTGTTAAGAAGCTTAAACATAACCACACAGCAACAGAGCTAGGCCTGAAGACATGGCAGTCTTCAACTGAATAACCTGTTGGCACCCTACTGGATTCATTCCTGCAGGAGGCATTTACCAGGTGCCAGAAAGCACTCACCACCCTATATCCAGAAGCAATATGAGCAACTGTATCTTAACATATTTATGGTACAGTATTTTCCATGTTCACAAAATATGCTGGTTTAAATGACCTCATTTGATTTTTCACATTAATTTTGTATTTACGTTACAGCTCTAATTAGTGTTCATCACATTGAATTAGAAATAGTTTTAGAGCTAATTGTTAATGCCTTGAGGGCAGGACCATGTCCTAATTGTTTTTACAATCAAAGTTTGCCAAATTAAAATCCCATTATATAAATTAGGAAATTGAGGTTTTAGGATGTCATGTGATTTGTTCATGGTCATAAAGCCAACAAATGGCCCTGGACATCTAATTTCTTTTCTATTCTATGCTTTTTTTTATGATAAACCCTGTACTTTGGTAACTACGGTATCTTTTAGCTGTGGCTAACAAAAAATTAGTTCAATACTCAAGTACCTAAATTCCCATTAGAGAGAAAATTTATAATTAAGAGAGTGATTATTTTTTAAAAACCTGTAATTATCATATAAACAACTAAGGATGATTAAATATATTTACAGCTAGGCAATTATAGGCAAAAAGCGCTACCAATATGTAAATGATAATGAACCAAGCCAGTTGAGTTTCTCCTCACTGGGAAAGATTAGCCTTGAGCTGTGACCTAATAGAAGTTCTCAAAATCCTAAAAGAAATCAATAGAGGTTGAAAGAGATAAATCATCCTTATGAGTGAAGAGCTAACAAAACTGTCTAGAGACCACCATCTGAGAATAGAAATGAGAACACAAAGGATTTGGGGCAGCATATTTTCTCAGAAAGAGTATTAAACACAGGCTCCCTGAATCCAGTCAGATATCAGCTCAAATGTTATACACTTCTTCCCAGTATACCTGAAATGAAGCCCTCTACGTAGTAATGTGCTGGTAAATGTTTACAACCAGATATCTAGGAGAATATGTACATGTATACATGCACATATGTTTATCATAAATTTCATCAATATAAAAGATGTATTTCAGACAATTTAGAAATAAAAATAGCAAATGCATTATTCTTTATCATAAATTCTGTATAGTCAATTGATTTCCTCAGAGTGCTTTTACTGATTTTCGCTGTATATTTGTATCCATAGCCAACCTCTGGTTGCAACTGAATGAATGTACTTTAGACTCATTGATGTCACTGACGGTATAATTAGGAAGAGATGTGCAGCCGTGCACATCTGATACAGATGTAATAGAAGTAAATAGCTACAAGAGCACATATAATAGCAAAATGTACTGAAGTGAGGTGAGGAGTCTTGAGTATTTTTTTTTTACTTTTGTTTCTAATATGACATTTAATTTTAAGTTCATATAGTTTAATTTTTAATAATAGCTCTGTTTAACAACTGGCTTGAAAAATTGCTGTGATTTTAAAATCAGTCACAGGAACCAGCATGAGGTATCTCAAGCACACTCCACCCTCTTCACTCTGTTCTCTTGCCTTGCTTTATTTCTCTAAATGGCTTTCATCATCACCCAGCTTTATCTAATTGTTTGTTGCTTGTTTCTCCCAATTCAATGAGAAGAGGGATTTTGTCTGTCTTGATCATTACTGCCATGGCATCTGCCATGTGGCAGACAGGGGCGTGAAGAGCGCAGAGTCAGTCCAAGGAGACATGGGTAGCTGAGGTTAAGCAATGCATGCTCCTGTCGTCGTGTTTGGTAAGCAGACTCTGAGTGTAGGAGTTCATTAGGAAGTGTTCTTATCAACACCTGTGAAGGAATGGGTAAGAGGAAAGGCCGGCAGAGGAAGAAGAGGAGCTATGGTACAATCCCAACCAAGACTTCAGCTTATCCCACTGAGTCCGGGCAGTGGGTGAGCCTTTATACTCTCACATCATTTATTAGATGCTAGAGGAATGGTGCACGAATTAGTGCATGGGTGGGGTCGAGCTGACCCGCCCCCATCTGGGTGGGGGGAGGCGATTGGGGTGGGGCCAGCTGTGGGGAGGGGTCACCGGTAGTTGACCAGCCGGCCCTGCCCCTGGTCGAACTCCAGGTCGAGGGGACAATTTGCATATTAGCCTCTTATTATATAGGATGGGCTGCCCCCAAAGGGGAGATAACTGGGACAATTTGCATATTAGCC
Source organism: Myotis brandtii (assembly GCF_000412655.1). Taxonomy (NCBI): domain Eukaryota; kingdom Metazoa; phylum Chordata; class Mammalia; order Chiroptera; family Vespertilionidae; genus Myotis; species Myotis brandtii. The sequence continues at coordinate 781,202 of NW_005353622.1, read as the reverse complement.
TTTTATTATATAGTATGGGCTGCCCCCAAAGGGGACATAACCTTGGATGAGGCAATTCTCTTATGGATAGGAGCTTGATGGATGAAAAGCTGTCTGCCAGCAGCACTCCCAGTGGCTGAGGACATGTCCTATGCAGGGTTAGATTCAGGGCAAGGCTCCAATGCCAGCAGGAACTTGGAGTGTAGTAAGAAAATGAAGAGGGAGCCATCATCAGAGGAATCATAGGGAGGGAGTGTGTCTGGTGGGGATTGAGAGAATGACTGCAGCTTGGAAGGCATTCAAGTTCCAGGATTTTCTCCAAGATCACTGTTGTTGTTTTTTTGTTTGTTTGTTTGTTTGTTTGTTTGTTAGTGTTAGGAAACAGTGGTAAAATCAGAGTACAAATACACTGCCCACCTTTCTAACTTACCTGGCACATTTCATAACTCTCTTACAGGCCCCGAACTGGTAGGTGCCACCCAGGATTCTTACAAAGCATATGTATTAAAAATATTTGCTGAATAACTATTATGTATCAGGCCCTGTACTACATTCTAGAAATACAAGAATAAATGAGATAGACATAGTCCTTGCCTTAACAGAGCTTACATCTAGGACAGTGGTTCTGCACTCTGACTGCCCATTAATATCACCTGCAGAGCTACTGTAACATGCCAGTATTTGGAGCTTGTCACCAGAGATTTTGACACCTGGCGTCAAAAGCAGCCCTGGCATCATTTTATGTATAATCAGGGTTGAGAACCACTGTTTTGAGCCGTTGGACAAAAAGAAAGTAAAGAGGTACACACCCAATGCTTCCAAATTCAAGATGAAAAATGTACACCCTGGACACAAGGAAACAAAATTAAAGAAATAAAAATCTAAACCAAGGCCTGATCCAAAAATAAGATTTCACCTAGTCCTCTGTATCCCAGTCTGACTAGATCAAGTCACTGACACCATATTGCTGGAATGGAATCTTTCTGCTGATCGGTCAGGATTACAAACTGTGCCTCTGGGTTGTGTTTGGCAGCACAACCAGAAGTGTCTTGCACTTATCAATAAACATCAGGGCAACCCAAGCACGATCCAAACCTCTCCTGCTGAATAATGGCAGCACCTTGGGCTTTGGGCTCCTGATCTTGTGGACACTAAGTCAACCTTCCTCACTGAATTCCTGACTCCAATGTCCAGACACGGTATTTAATCAGTGTTTCAATTATCATTTAAATATTTGCACATCTAGTTCAATAAATTCTGAGACAAGTGCTTGCATCATCAATGAAGGTTAACAATTCCAGCGGAGGGCCTTAAAAAGTTGTTAAGTGGCATAAATACTTCTCAGTTGCTGAAAGGGGCCTTGTGAACAAGTGGCTGGCTCCTTTGATCATAATGAACTAAGATGTTTTTCATGCATCACAGCAGCAGCTTGGGTTCTAAACTGCAGTTGCCAGGAGCACAGAGGTCATCTCCTGTAAACAATCTTTCAGATTAGCTACATTATAATTCCCCTTTGGCTCACTAGAACAACTTTATTGCCTGGAATGGTTTTTTAAATCATGTAAATAATAAAATTTGAATGGAAATGGTCTGGAGTGGAGGAGCCAGCTTTACATCACTATCAGAAGATGAAAGAGAAGTGGAGGATATCTGTAATCAGGTTGCCTGGTAATATTACCTTACCATATCTATTTTTATGCTTAAAAGACAATAACATTGCCTGTGACCAAAATAAATGTGAGGGGAATAGAGGAAAGGGAGGAGAAAGGAAACTTAAATGGCATACCTGCCCACAGCACTTCATCAGGACTAACATGACTTTAAATGCTATAAATGATTAACTGAGCACATGACGAGAACTCTACCATGTTTAGGGAGGTAGAGCTGGATTTTCATTTAATTCTGAGTTTCTCTGCCTACAGGCCTTAATGATTTCTTGCTTGGTTTTCAATTCAGGTTCAGTATGAAGAAGAGAATGTTTAGTAATCCACCTTGGAGTGAGATATATAAGCATAACCAAAGGACACAAGACACTGGGGAGGTGGGGTGAGGGCATGTGCG
>NW_005353622.1:777697-779137 GCF_000412655.1 Myotis brandtii | reverse complement strand
GAAGGTCAATTGGGGGGGGGGGGGGAGACATATGTACTACTATTTGTAATACTTTAAACAATAAAAAAAAATTTTAAAAAAAAGATTTCAGAAAGCTGAAGATCCCAGAACTAAGGAAGATTACCTGGAAAGCCCTCAAAATGAAATTCCTGAATTTTTAGACAGCTTCAGGCCCTGTCTTCTGAGTATCTGATTATTAGGGTGGGCAAAGGAACCACATAATGTGCTTCAATCTCTCTTGAGTCATTTCTCCAAAATTAAGATTCACCCTTCTGTTTCCAAGACATATCAACATCCAATACTTTAGAAATATTTCTAGGATTCTTAAAGGGCTTAAGTAGTCAGTTGTTGTTGGCCTTCCCCCTAACCCCCAAAGGAATTTGCCTGGTCTCTATTAGAGCTTTCTCCAAGGCCAGAGATCCAATATTCTTAATATTTTATGTTGTCTCAGTTCTTTACACTTCATCCTTTGGAAGACAGAGTTGGATAAGGTCATGAAGCTGGACGCAATCTTACGAATCATTAAGGCCAATTTTCTTATTTTATGATACCACTAATGCTCAAAGGGATTAGTTGAATCTTCTAAGACCCAATACTCAAGCAACGATTGAGAACTCCAGCTCTAGAGCCTTGCACACTGGTTTAGATAGTAACACCAAAACTCACTGCCTGTGGGACATTCAGCAAGCTACTTAATCTCCCTGAATCTCAATTTTCACAATTGTTAATACAGTAATAAGAACAGTACTCTCCTGCCTGGCCAGTGTGGCTCTGTGGTTGAGCATTGCCCTATGAAACAGGAGATCACGGTTTGATTTCTGGTCAGGGCACATGTCTGGGTTGCAGGCTCCATCCCCAGTATGGGGTGTGTAGGAGACAGCCAATCAATGATTCATTCTCATCATTGATGTTTCATATCTCCCTCTCCTTTATTCTCTGAAATCAATAAAAATACACTTAAAAAAAAAAGAACAGTATTCGCCTCTTGGAAGTGTGGTAAGGATAAAATGAGATAATGCATAAAAAGCACTTAGCCCAGTATCTGACAGGGAGCACTTGATAAATGGTGATGGTTAAAAAGATTCTGACTTCCAATCCAACAGTCATTCCTTTTTGTCACATTGGACAGCCTTTTCAGTTGTTAGGGCTCTGCCATCAAAATTCTATACCTTCTTGCTCTACAAAGAAACGTTTCCTTTCCTCTGTATTATACTAAGTGAAATAAGCCAGTCAGAGAAAGATAAATATCACATGATCTCACTCATTTGTGGAATATAAGGAACAACATAAGCTGATGAACAAAAATAGAACCAGAGTCATAGAAGCATCAAACAAACTGTCCAACCTATGAGGGGAGGCAGGGGGTAAGGGGGTAAGAGATCAACTAAAGGACTTTGTATGCATGCATATGAGCATAACCAATGCACACAGACGGAGGTG
>NW_005353622.1:758998-777656 GCF_000412655.1 Myotis brandtii | reverse complement strand
CAATGGGGTAAAAAGGAGACTTAGGTAATACTTTAACCAATAAAGAATTTAAATTAAAAATAAAGACCTGATTGTTCCTTCAAGGTAGCTCTTCCAAAATGTCTCAGTAGAATAAAAATAAAGTGTGGGGGTCACTTCCTTGGGGGAGGCAAAACTTCCCATGTTATTTCCAGCTGCACTGCAGTAATGCCGCGGTGCTGTGTCTTTCCCCCTCTAATTTCTTGCCTATTTTCTTCTTAACTACACAGTTAGCCAGGTTGGACCTCTGCCTCTAAGAACATCTATTTCATCAACTAATTATGCTCTCTGAAAAGGCAGCTGACACCTGGGGCACAGAAAGGTACTGCAAGTGGGAAGGCCACCTGCTTCCTTCTGAAAAAATGACATTGCTGTTCCAGGTTATTCTTGGGATCATTCATTGAGAAACTGCAACAACATCTTCATAATAACGAAGGCAAAACAAAACACTAAGCCCACCACTAACCTCGATTATGTTGTCAGAGCGAATGGCTTCTGGATTGTGTCAAGCATGAAAAGCAGTTAAGGCGGAACACTTTCAATTTTCTACCTGGTTCATACAGAATGAGTTTTTCTCATCTGATCTGTGTCGCCGTGAGTAGCTGCCACCTCTGACTCACCGACCAGTGGGCTGGGTGGGAAGGCAGCGTACAGACCGTCAGTGGGCTCAGCTGTCAGGACGGCTTTCAAGGAAGCGTGGCGATTATGTTACTATGGAAAATGTCAAAGGGAACCTGCCCACACCATTGTCAATGCTCCCATGTAAAGATAGAAATGTTCTGAGAAAATCTTACTTCCAAACTGTCATTTCAGAAGAAAAAAACTCACATAAAACTCAAACTGAACCTTTGAGAGTCTTGTATCTTGGAGTCTACCTGCTCCCCCACTAAGTGAGCTTTAAATTTCTATCCTTTAGAGGTTGAATCAGAGCTAAAAGAAACTACAACTCGTTAGAATCGGTGTCCTCTCCCACCTTGAACTTCTCACTTCTGCTCTCTTTTCTAGTTGGTTATCTCATTCTGCTGATCTTCCTCTTGCATGTTTCTCAGATCAACCTGTTCCTTTCACTTCCACCTTCACCGTCATAAGCAAAATTTTTCAACATTCACATTCAATTATTGCAATAGTCTCTGAGTTGGACTTCTTTGCAACCAATTCCTTTATGACCCAAACCACTTTGCATTGTGCTACAGAATTAATCAAATCTTCCCTATGTCATAATGTTCATCATACCACTTGTCTGTTTGCAAATGCAAAATGGTTCTTATTTCATGCAGGTATTCATATCCCTCCATCCCTAAAGATATATAGCTCCATTTCTACTGCACATCATCTTAAGCATGTCATGAATTTGCCACCTTCCTTCTTACCTCCAGGCTATTTGTTGTTGTTTTCTAATGCAAAATGACCATTCTTCATTTCCCATCTAAATATTATACTTTCTTCTCTTCTGAGGCTCCTTCAGTGAGAAAGTAACTTTACCCCTTCAGTATTCATCACTTCATCTTTGCCTTCAGCCACTTCTCAGGAATGTTTTCTAAAAGTTTCTTAACTTCTTTAGCACCCTATCTCATGGTGACTCTATACTTGCTTCCCCTCTAAGGTGCACAAATTCTCCCAAAGTTCCTTTCTTTTTCTCCCACAACTTTGTTGTGTCCTAATCACAACCAACCCCCTGGAGTTGCATGAAACATACACCAAAGGGGGATACTAGAAAAGCACAGAATATAGATCCCAAAGAAACTTCTGTTTTCAGCAATATTTTTAGATATACAGAACACCTAAAAATTCTGGAGAATATGTAAAACCCCCTTTTTATAAAAATCATGGCTAAACTGCCCTGACTGGTTTGGCTCAGTGGATAGAGCGTCGGCCTGTGGACTGAAAGGTCCCAGGTTCGATTCCGGTCAAGGGCATGTACCTTGGTTGCAGGCAGTTGGGGGTGTGCAGAAGGCAGCTGATCGATGTTTCTCTCTCATCGATGTTTCTAACTCTCTATCCCTCTCCCTTCCTCTCTGTAAAAAATCAATAAAATATATTTTTTAAAAAATCATGGCTAAACTGGGTAGATAGAGTTGCTCTTAGCAGTCAGAATAAAAAAAGAATTCTCAACTCTAGAAATGGGATATCAGAATTTGTCATCCAGGAAAAAAAAAAAATCAGCATTTGTCCTTTTTCAACTTTAATGGCCTAGAACTTGGCTTCAGTAGATCCTAAGAAGACCACCGGAAGTGTGGGCATTGTGGAAGTTCCGATCAGGGGCCCCTGTATCAACCCACACTCCTAGAAGCCTCTGTGGGTAAACTAGGAAACAAACTGCCTCACAGAGAGAGGTGGGAGCACGCTATCTGTCCTGGCTGTAGCTCTGGGAAAAAGGGAAAAAGGAAGACGATTCCTCTGAAATCTTGACCACAATTCTGCCCTCACAGAAATTTACGCCTAGACTTCACATAGATTGTAAGACACAAAAAAACCACATATTAAAAATTTAGTTTAAAACTGGAGATGGTAAACTATGGCTCATGGCTAATTCCAGTCTGCCATCTGCTTTTGTACAGTCCATAAGCTAAGATGGTTTTCACATATTTAAATGGTGAAAACAACATCAAAAGAAAATATTTTGTGACACATCAGAAGTATAGGAAATGTAAATGTCAGTGTCCAAAAATGTTGCACTGGGGCACAGCCATGCTTGTTTGTTTACGTGTTATCTATAGATCCTTTCCCACAACAACAGCAGAGTCTAACAATTGTGACAGAGACTGAACTAGTATAGCCCACAAAGCCTCAAATATTTACTCTCTGCCCCTTTACAGAAAAAGTTTGCTGACCCCTGGTTTAAAGTGATCTCTAGTTGGCAAAAGTTTCTGGTGAGAAAACTTTAAATACAAACCTCAAGGAATCCCACAGATAAAGTTCTGGAAAAATATAAGCTCATAATTTAAAAAAACAAAACAAAAAAAAACTGGGGGGAGCACTAATACTCAAGGAATAAGATAGAGTGGGTGACAATAAAAATGACTAAGTAGAGAATCTGACCTACAGAGAACGTAGATACCCAAATAACCAGACACTGAATATAAAATATGTCTTATCATATTTACTTAAGTCCATCTGGGAGTCTCTATCCAGTCCTATTCTGTATGTATGTGTGTGTTCACACATCTATTTCTTACTTGCTATCTGCTTCCTTTATAGAGGGTGATTACTGGTAGTTTTTTTCTTCTACATACATTATAAATGCCACCCCTTTTATAGAGCATGCTATGTAGGGCTCAATTTTAAATGTTGTTTAAAAATAGATCCTGGGGGCATGTTAGTGCCTAGAAACAACCCCAACACTAGCATTTCATCTACTCAGAATTAAACTGTTGGTAATAGAGTTGGGAAATTCTAATCCACTGGAGTACTTACCACTAAGAAGTACTAGAATTGGCAGTGATTTCTAACCAGGACAAGTTCACGAGTTGTTTTCAACAAGGAATCATGGAAGTGGAAAATCTTAGATTTACTTGACCTTCAAATAGGTCAGTCACTTGCAGATCAAGCCATGTTAACTGATGCTGTGGGTCATGCTCTTTCCCCAGATCATTGAAGACTCAACTCAAATGTCACCTCCTAAGAAAGGCCTTTCTGAGCACTTTTTAAACAACCTCTACTTGTACACATTTTCTTTCACATAACCTTGTTTCATTACCTTCAAGGCACTTTACATTACCTGAATATTATTTGTTCATATATACATTGTCTATGGCTCCCTCTCAGAATATAAGTTGCATAATAAAGTAATGCTATCTTGTCACACATACACATTACTCTTGTCTACAGAGTACTGGTATTCGTAGGATCTAGAAGACTGCCTGACCCACAGGTACTCTTAGCATTTGACTAATTAATGATATAGTGCCTGAAAAGATGAAAGTAGACAGATCCATCTTTTTTGAGACTAGTTAGAAATTATAGTGTTGTTTTATTTGGTTTTGTCTCTCTGTAAAAGCCAGTGACCTCTAGTTTTACTTTCATCTCTGCCTAAGATTTCAGGAAGGTTCTGGCACACCTGAATCAAGAATTTATTTATTTTGGGCACTGAAAAACCAGAGAGAAGAGTCTATAAGTTTCCAGATTCAACTGCTCTTGAATAGTAAACCCTATCCTTTCAATGTGCATTCTATCCAGTCAGGTGATCAGAAAAACAACGAACATGCCACCACCAGGATCATGGAACACCATTAGCTAAACTTACAAATGACAATGAACAAACCAGCCTGCCTCTCTCATGGTGAGTGTGGTGAGCTCCCTTTCTCAATGGTGCTAGCATTCACCAGTGTGTGCCCTGGAGCTTCTATACTTATGGTAATTAAACTGGGATCTTGGTGCTTATTTCTCTCTATCATAACAGAGATGCATATTCAATTATTATTTGATTATCACATAGGTGACTTTTTCCAGTTACTATTGCTGTGTAACTATCTATCCTGAAATGTATGGCTTAAATCAAAACCACTTTATTGTATGCATGAATTAATAAGTACAATCGCAGCCAGCACAGCAGGATTAGCTCCTCTCTGCTCCGTCATGTTTGGCACCTGCTCTGAAAAGATTCACATACTAAGGATGACTTGATGGCTGGGGCTGGAATCATCGAGAGCAGTGGTTCTCAACCTTCCTAATGCCACGACCTTTTAATACAGTTCCTCATGTTGTGGTGACCCCCAACCATAAAATTATTTTCGTTGCTACTTCATAACTGTAATTTTGCTACTGTTATGAATCGTAATGTAAATATCTGATATGCAGGATATATTTTCATTGTTACAAATTGAACATAATTAAAGCATAGTGGTTAATCACAAAAACAATATGTAATGATATATGTGTTTTCCGATGGTCTTAGGAGACCCCTGTGAAAGGGTCGTTCGACCCCCAAAGGGGTCGCGACCCACAGGTTGAGAACTGCTGATCTAGAGGTTCCTTCATTCACATATCTGGTGCCTGGACTGCCAACCAGAACATGTGGTCTGATCATGTGACTTGATGTCCTCACAGTATAGGTCCTCAGGGCAGTGAGACTTCTTACTAGTACATGGAGGCTCAGGGCTCCAAATTAATGCCACGGTGAATGAGGCAGACTAGGATCCCAGGTCAGTGGTCATGGAGCATCATCACCGCCATACTCTAATGGTCAATGCTGTCCCTCCACACTCAGGAAAGGAGACGTAGTTCTCAGCTCTCAGTGTCAAAAAATTTGTAGACCAAATAAAAAAAACTGCTACTATACTCTCCTTTCCTCTAAAATTCACTCCTCTCTCAACATAGTCTAATGTATCTAGCACTAAGGTTAAAATTGTTTTTCTATTACTTACAACCCATGGGAGTTTAGTTAATGTATCTTTTGTTACTTCATCTGTATACAGCTTAGGTCACTCACCTTTTGTTACTTCATCTGCATAACAGAGGTTGTACTTGATATTCTTTAGATTCCTTCCCTCTAGCTTTTGCATTCCATGCTTTTACTATTGTATTTCAGCCAAAAATTCATGTCCACCTGGAATTTCAGAATGTGCTGTTATTTGGAAATATTTTTTTAATAGATGTAGTAGGTAAGGATCTGAAGATTAAATCATCCTACATTTAGGATGAACCCTAAATGCAACAACAGGTGTCCTTATAAGAAGAGGAGAGAGCACAAGGGGACACAGAGAATGAGGCCATGGGAAGACGGAGACAGAGATTGGAGTTATGCTACCACAAGCTAAGAAGTCCCTGGCGCCACTAGCAACTGAAAGAGACAAGGAAGGATCCTCCCTGATAGCCCTCAGAGGGCGCGAGGCCTGTTGACACTTCAGTCTCAGACTTGTAGCCTCCAAACTGTCTGACAATAAATGTAAGTTGTTTTAAGCAACCAAGTTTGCGGTAATTTATTATGACAGTTGTAGGAAACGAATACATCTACCTTCTTCCATCTCTTTCTTCCTCAAATCAAGCCTCAGTTACCAAAGGTAAAAAGCCCCGACTCGCGCCCCTCCTGGCCTGTCCCACAGCCACGAGTGGCTTCATGAGCACAGCAACAGGAAATTACAATAGAGAAGAGAGGCCTGGGGGAACCTGCACGTCACCTGAAGTCTCAGTGCACATAAGTCACCTTTTAAGTGTTTTGCTGCTGTTGTTTATCTTGGGCATGAGAACAAGTGAGGCTGAGGAAGATGAGGAAGGCCTGGTGTGTGGAAGACACATACATGCTCTAATGCAGGCTGGAACGGTGGCACAAAGGGAGGACAGGACAATGCGTAAGACATGTCCTCTGTAAACGCCTGCTCCTTGAGAAGAAAAATCCAGCATGCACAACCGCAAGGGTGAAATGCTGTTACCTATATTCTCAAGACATGGAATAAAGGAAGGGTAGACTATGTAGAATGATGAAGTCAAATCAATGTTAAGTGCTTTCCTTTAAAAAAATTGTCTTAGAAGCTCAGATAAAAAAAAAAATAAAAAGAAATAAACTTCATCAGATCATAAATAATCGACAAGTAAATCCTGAAACTCCAGATGATTCAATAGTACCCATTTTGACTTCTGAAGACTGTAAACTGCCAAGCTATCTGCTTCTTTGCAGCTTGAAGGATGCGCTCATTCCTTTCTCCTAACTCTAATGCAGCTCTCCCCCAGCTCCCAGGACTGCGGAGTTTAGAGATGTGGCGCTCTCTCACAGGAGAGCTTCCCTCCCTAGCCCACATCTCATTTAAATTCCTAATTCTCCGAAGCTTAAAAGATAGATGCCTCAAGACAAGCTGAATTGAGAAAGTCAACGTGAATAGTAATAAGCGGTTTAATTACAGACCATGCATTCTCCTTATCTGAGTGACAAACACACTCACTTGATTTGAGTTCCTGCCGTCATTTTACTTTGAAAGGGATAAGGAGGCCCTAATATATTTTGAAAGAAAGCATATTCCCCACCATAGTCTATACATATAACATGTTAAGCTGGCCTACAAGGAGAAATTGTATGTCAAAGCAAGATGAGAAAATGCATTTTTGGATGTTATCAAAGCTGATGCGAAGATGCAAAAGGTACAGCTTAATCAGATATTTAGAATAATAGAGACTTGTACCATTAAGAGGGATTCTATTGTTTTTATATATGCAAATCATTTTGGAGGAGATTGTGAGGAAAAGGAACACATGTAATAAGAACATTAATTTTCACTTTACAAGGCAACAAATCAGGAGGGGGAACAGCAAATGAGCTGAGCTGTTTATCAAGGGGCTTCAACTGAAGAAGAGCAAACCGGCTGTTAGCACAGCAGGCAGGTCACTGAATAAATACTGACGCACTGCTCACAGCCCTTCTGGAAATTAAGCCTTTTTGTTCTTGTGTTGTGGCCTGGTTGACTTTGCACCAGGTCAAAGCAATGATCTGTATAATTGCAAACCCTCCCCTGTTACCAGAACCTGTCACTTCAGAAAGTGATGTCTGGGCTCCAAGCCAGATTTTGGTTTCACCTTAGCTTTCAAGATACTCCAGATTGATAAGAAGAAAATATATGATGGTGCATAAAGGAGGGAGAGAGAGCAGGCAGTGGGAGGCAGAGAGAAAGGGAGAGATGAAAGAAAAAACGGAAGGACAGAGAAAAGGAGATGAAGAGAAAGAGAATAAAAATGGGAGAAAAGGTTGGGCAAGAAGGTGGTCTTTGAGATGATGAAATTGTTTTAAAGAACAGCATATTTGTGTTTGTTTGGGGAAAAACAGTATGAGGAGGCATAGCAGGTTTCCTTCTAACCAAGAGTCTACTTTCCTAGATTTTTCCACCAATATTATGTGCCAGCTTCCCCAACTTGGGAAGTGACTCCATTTCCTTACAAATAGATCTCCATGAGGAAGCATTAAAGTCTGGCTGTGGTGCTGATCCTGATGAATGTCAAGGGGTAGGCATGTCAATTGCCTATTTGACCTGGGTTCCTTAGAAACTTGTGAATGAAAGAAGGCTCCTGCATGGAGCAGACTTGGGCACTTGGCAGGGCTTAACAGATATCTGTGGAATAAGCTGAGTTTACAAAAAAATAAAATATATTCTCTATGCAATAAGAATACGTGATTTTATTTCATCATAAAGTAAGGTATAACCTTGAAATGAACTCTAATTCAATAGTCTGAGGGGTTTTACTCCTCAGAAATTTATCTTAAAGCTGAATTCCCTAACCCATTTTTCTTCTGTATCAGTTACTGTTGTAATTAGCTAGTTATTAATATTAATAGGAAGAAGCAAAAGGGATGTCAGACATTATAAGCATGGCCATCTGGGCAGCTTCACCAGGAAGCTGCAATGTCACAACCCCCAGGCAACCACAGGTCCATTCCCCGCAGATCACTGGGGGAAGGGACTGGACAAAAGGAAAGATGGGCACATGTGCAGTGAGTCAGGGTGACATAGGAAAGGTACTTGTCTTTCAGTCAAACCTGAGAACAGAAGACATTGTTGGGGGTGGAGCCAATGCAAGCCTGTGAAAATTTGGGAATACATAATCCCCAGACAAAGGAATTGTCTGGCTCCTCTATTCTTCCTCTGGTTTTGCTTCCCCATGGCCATGCAGACCCCACACACAATGGACTACAGCTGGGAACACAAGCTAAGCTAGCCGGATGCTGGGCTGGACTGTGCAAATATGAAACAGAAACTCTGAGCAACAGCTTTAACCTTAGTTCTGCTGAAGATACAGCTGGACTTCTTCCATGGCTGGATGGAGGGAGAGGGGAACTTGGGAACTCAGGGATTTAATTTCATGCAAATAAATAGCACTCATTCTCCTGTGCGAGTCTGAGAAAACTCCTTTCCTTGTGACGTCACAAGAATCCCATTTCCAACAGCAATAGGTGTGACATGGAGAGCTTCCCACCGATAATATATCTACATAGAAAACCTCTCTTAGGTCATCATGGATCTTTTGAGAGTCCATATTTTTAGTAGCTTTCAAAATACACAAATTAAGGAAAGAAACTGTGATTCAGACAAAGTATAAAATACAAAAAAGAAAAGTAGCAAGAGGGAAAATGCCATGAAAAGAATATTGTCCTCTTGGCAGGCTTTACTATACCTGTTCTTTTGGATAATTATCATCTTTATTCCTAAGATTTACACTCAAAGAATAACTGTCATCTTTAATCATGCATCATTCATTATTGAAGTTGCAAAGTAAGTGCACAGAAAACACTCCAGTGGGGGCAGGTGCAATTCAACTTTGGTGTAGGCAGAAGATAGAAAAAAATTATATGGTGGGAGGTGATCACAACTCCACTAAGTAATTCTGTGGATCTTATTTCTTCTGAGAAGTATTTACAAAAATCTCTAATAGAAAAAAATAGTCAACATACCTACAAATTCAGATCTTCTTGTAGGCTTCTGTCATTTTTTTCCTTGAAAAAAACATTGATTTTTCTTCCTCTTAGTTTATTTTTGTCCCAGGTTGTTATTTGGTTCATAGTGAATGACAGGAATAATCAGGTGATCAATACTGGTTAGTTTGTAGTAATAAGGAATTTTCTCACATTCATGGGACTATGGAAGAAGCAATAAAATAATTGCCCTTCTCACTGACTGGCAAACAACTCAGGCAAAGTGCACCAGACTCCACGAAATTCTGCCTATTTTTCAAAGGAGAAAGCAACACTGCATCCTCACAAACCCTTGCATGGCCAAGATCTCTCCTCTGTTACCTCCTTTGAATCTCCTCGGTGACCAGGTACATGTTTGCACCCTTTAAGAGCTACAACTTTCTCAGTAAAGCTCCTTTTGGTTCTCAAAGTGCTTCATGCATATTAACTTGTTCTAACCATTTTGCTCTCCCTAGGTAAAGAAAGTCTTAGCGATAATACGTGGTTAGCTCAAACTGCATGCCTCTTAAGAAGAAAGTCTGGGCCAGGACTCGTGGTGGGTTGTGTTTTTTGTTTGTTTGTTTGTTTTTCACATTAAGAAGAATTACCAGGGGTGGGCAAACTTTTTGACTCGAGGGCCATAGGTGAAGAAAGTCTTAGAGATAATACGTGGTTAGCTCAAACTGCATGCCTCCTACGAAGAAAGTCTGGGCCAGGACTCGTGGTGGGTTGTGTTTTTTGTTTGTTTGTTTGTTTGTTTGTTTGTTTGTTTTTCACATTAAGAAGAATTAGACCCACCAAGCTGCTCAGAAAACAGCATTTTGGGTTGGACAACTGGACAAATAATAATAATGTCCTCGTCTATAAAAGATGGTAGGACATTTAGCTGAGGGTAAGTCTCCTGATTCAAAAGAAAAGGAACTTTGTGTTCTTGTTTTTAAATTGATGGAAGGAGTGAAAGGAGGAGTTGTGACAGATCTCCTAGTCCCACAAAAGAAGTTAATCGTGCACATTTTGGTGACTGAAGTTTCCTTAAACCTTTGGATAGTATACTAGTGTTTTCTAAGTTATTACCACCATAATTAAAGACATGCTTGTGTGATTACACCTGATAAATGAGAAAGAAAGCAATTACAACATGTATATAAACATTAGGTAAACAGCTTTCTGCAAGAAAGGACCTACCTCTAGTTGGCACTTCTTCATACTGACCTAGACAAATTCCCTCATTATTATTTTTTTTTACAGTGAGGAAGGGAGAGAGATAGTTAGAAACATTGATGAGAGAGAAACATCGATCAGCTGCCTCCTGCACACTCCCTACTGGGGATGTGCCTGCAACCAAGATACACATCCTTGACTGGAATCGAACCTGGGACCCTTCAGTCCGCAAGGCCGGCACTCTATCCACTGAGCCAAACTGATCAGGGCTCCCTCACCATTATTTAACATTCTCCCCATCCACCTGAAAATTGTGTTTCATCTTATTCTGTTTCTGCTATTGCAAACTGAAATCTGTCTTTTCATCAGTACCTCAGTCAGCACAACTTTTACAATATTTATTGAAATATACCTGGGTACAATAGTGATCAAGACATAAAAAATAATCACTACTACTATAAGTATGAAGGAAAATATACCTGTTTTATATAAAATCACTACTACTATTGAAAATTGTGTGGGGATTTTTTTATTTTTATTTTTTATTCATCTGGGGATGGCTGTGTTCAAGGGTCAATCAATAAGAGTGAATTGGTGACTCTGTCCGAGGTACCAACAAAAACACTTCCATACCTGTCACTCCTCAGGAAGCAGAGTCAATGCTTAGATTAAAGTGCAGAACCTGACAAGACTAAACATATAGGAAGTCTAGTTGTAAGTACATAAATAAAACAGGTGATATGGAATAAAATCTCAAACGGCAAGAAAGGAGGTATTTACTTCAGTTGGCAACTTCAGCCTTCCTGGCAATGCACCACAGATTGCATTTTAAAGTTTCCATTCTGTCAATAGAAGGTGTTTTTTTTCTGGATGGTAAATAAACATTTATCTGTTATCAATAACCCTGGAGATTATGAGAGTGTTTCTTCTAAGTTACATTCCCTTTGAAGCCTATTCCTGGTAATTTATTGCAGCACATTTAGCAAAGCAAGGGAAGATGGGGTTAGGTCAGACTCGCAAAAACACCCATATTTCAAACATTGAGGATTCTTTGGAATTTCTTATTGTATTAACTGACTTAATAGCCTATGTGGTTCAGGAGCTGTCTCCTTTATTTACCCACTTTCACTCATTTAAATTTTATCTCTTCTAAAAATAATTTTATATGATTTAAATGCATATACTTAAAATAAAGGTTAAAAAACAATTTAGGGGAGAAAGAAGAATTTTACCCATACCTATGATTAGATCATGACTGCAATTAAAACACTTTTTAATCTCCCAGCTTTCTAGCAGGCAAGGCTAGCATTAAATGCAATGTTATGTAATTATGTTAAAAGGAATCCTACAGTTTTACCTGGGGAGACATTTTTAAGGCACTAAATTCCTGGACAATGGCTTTTCATTCTACATCATATAAGAAAACGAAAGCAATAGAACACACACAATGAAAAAAATAACAGTTTTGTAGGTGATCATGAAACAGCCTTAAAATTGTCCTTCCTTATGTCAAAATTTAATAAAAAATCCAACAACATAAAGTAAAATTTGATGTGAATGTAGCTGTGTGAAAATTTAAGATAGCAGTCCTTGTAAATAGCATCCTGGTGATCTTATTTTATACAAGGATAGAGTTTAAAGAAACTAGAAAAATGAATAGACACCTCTTAGATGATCTCTTTTAACCATGATTTTTCTGTTATACTTTCAGTGGATATATATAATAAATAAATAAATATCAATTTTAGCCCTAGCCAGTCTGTTTTGGCCCAGTGGATAGAGTGTCAGCATGCAGACTGAAGGGTTCCATTCCAATCAAGGACATGTACCTCGGTTGCAGGCTTTGGTCAGTGCACATGCAGGAGGCAGCTAATCTATGTGTCTCTCTCACATTAATGTTTCTCTATAATATATGTATCTTCCCCTTCCTCCCACTCTGTCTAAAAATCAATGGGAAAATATCCTCTGTGAAGATTCACAAAAAAATAAAATAAAAAATATACATTTCAAACCATTGAAAGCTTAATTATGTCACAACTTCACCAGCATAAAAAAGGAAACCATAAAAAGAACCTGTCAGAAATGAAGGATACACTAACTGAAATGAAGAATAATTTCCAGGGAATCAACAGTAGAGTAGATGAAGTCAAAAGTAAATCAGACATTTGGAAGACGAGGAAGCCTAAAACATCCAATCAGAATAGCAAAGAGAAAAAAAGAATCCCCCCCAAAAAATGATGACAGTATAAGGAACCTCTGGGACCACTTCAAGTGTACCAACATTTGCATCATGGGTTACCAGAAGGACAAAAGAGAGAGCAAGAAATTTAAACCATATTTGAAAAAATAATGACAGAAAACTTCCTTAGTCTGGTGAAGGACATAGACATACAAGTTCAGGAAGCACAAAGAGTCACAAATAAGATGAACATAAAGAAGTCCATACCTAGAACATCATAATTAAAAATGCCAAAGGTTAAATAAAAAGAGAGAAGCTTAAAAGCAGAAAAAGAAAAGCAGCTCGTTGCCTATAGAGAGTGGCCATAAAACTGTCAGCTGATTTTTCAACAGAAACTTTGCAGGCCAGAAGGGATTGGAAAGTAATATTCAAAGTGATGAAAAGCAAGTACCTACAACCAAGATTACCTAGCAAAGCTATTATTTAGAATCAAAGAACAGATAAAGAGCTTCACAGACAAGAAAAGGCTAAAGTGAGTTCATCACCACCTAACCAGTATTACATGAAATATTAAAGGGTATTCTTTAAGTAGAAGAAGTGAAAAATAATAAAAAGCATGAACAATAATATTATTTTTAAAATAATTTATTTTTTTAAAAGACTGGTTAGCTCAAAGTTAGTGTCAGAGTATGCATCCTTAAAATTGGAAAATAATCCCCCAATGTTGGAATGTAACTCTCCAGTGACAGGTAACCTGCTACTAAATGAGACAGCTTGTCTAGTTTCTGAAACACACTAAATGTGAGAATAATCACTTATGTAATGTTTTTCTATAAAATTCACTTCTGCCAACATTCTAGCTATAGTCTTTCCTTCTGCCCTTTGTCACATTCAGAATATATATAATAAATAAATAAATATCCATTTCAGCTCAAGGGTCAATCAATAAGAGTGAATTGGTGACTCTGTCTGAGGTACCAACAAAAACACTTCCATACCTGTCACTTCACAGGAAGCAGAGTCAATGCTTAGATTAAAGTGCAGAACCTGACATGACTAAACATATAGGAAATCTAGTTGTAAGTACATAAATAAAGTAGGTGATATGGAATAAAATCTCAAACGGCAAGAAAGGAGGTATTTACTTCAGTTGGCAACTTCAGCCTTCCTGGCAATGCACCACAGATTGCATTTTAAAGTTTCCATTCTGTCAATAGAAGGTGTTTTTTTTCTGGATGATAAATATACATTTATCTGTTATCAATAATAACCCTGGAGATTATGAGAGTGTTTCTTCTAAGTTACATTCCCTTTGAAGCCTATTCCTGGTAATTTATTGCAGCACATTTAGCAAAGCAAGGGAAGATTTGCTAATCTAGGTCAGACTCGAAAAAACACGTCAAAATTTAATAAAAAATCCAACAACATAAAGTAAGATTTGATGTTAATGTAGCTTTGTGAAAATTTAAGATAGCAGTCCTTGTATATAGCATCCTGGTGATCTTATTTTACACAAGGATAGAGTTTAAAGAAACTAGAAAAATGAATAAACACCTCTTAGATGATCTCTTTTAACCATGATTTGTCTGTTATACTTTCAGTGGAGGTTTTATAGGGGCCATTGCAGAACCTAGATCTTTCAAATGTGTCTAAAATGCTGATTTTCTGTGCTGTTGACTGATGGCAATCCTGAGGTTTTGATATGGACATGAGATGGATTCTTGCTGTAAAATAAATGTGAGATTCCCTAATGTTTATTAGAGGATACTAACCTTGATACCTCAGACTACTTAGAGCTACCCTGTCCAAAAGGATGATTTAGCCACCCACCACACTGAATGCCATCAATAAAAAATTAACAATTTAGTTTTAACACCATTTTAGTGTTAAGGATCAAATCTTCATCAGAAAAAAATACCATATAAGTTCACATATATGTGAAATCTAATGAACAAAATAAACTAGCAAACAAAATAGATACAGATGTATAGATACAGAGAACAGGCTGACAGATGTCATAGGGGAGAAGGGGTGGTGGACTGGATGAAAAGGGTGAAGGATCAAGTAAAAAAATAATATTAGACACAAACAACAGTATGGTGATTACCAGAGGGAACAGGTGGGGGGAGGTAGAAGAGGGTGAAAGAGGGGTAAATGCTGATGGAAGGAGATTGATGTGGTGAATACATAATACAATATTCAAATGATGTATTATAGAATTGTACCCCTGAAACCTATATAATTTTATTAAGCAATGACACCACAATAAATGCCATTAAAAATAAATTTCCTCTCTAAGTTCTCAGTGTTTTTATTTCTCTGCTTTGTTGTGTTGTTGTGTGATTTTCATGTTCCTGCACCCACTGAGATGTTAGCATCAGTCTGAGGCTGCGCACCAGGAGCAGCAGTCCACATCTGTGCTGCTCCGCCTTGGACTTCCTCCAAAGAACCTTCTCACTGGGAAGAAGACCGTGACTTTATTTCACCTTTAACGCTCTCTTCACATTAACGCCTTAGGGTGGCAGACCAACTTAGAGGGTGCGAGAACGTTCACACATCCTCCTGGTTCAGCTGCCCCACAGCCTGGAGCAAAGCAGGGCAGGCATCTCAGCTGGCAAAGGAGAAAGCTGGGGATCAAGAAAGAATCGCGGCCACCCAAATCCAGCTCTCCCAGCTCGAGGCCTGGATTGTGTCTACCGTGCAACGGCCTTCAGATTACTTCACGTCATTGTCAATGTTAAACACAGAATCAGATCTGCACTTCAATAAGATACATGGGAGATAGATTTAAAATAGATGCATTTGAAAAATAAATAAAAATAAATAAACAAATAAATAAATATATTTTTAAAATAATTTATTTTTTTAAAAGACTGGTTAGCTCAAAGTTAGTGTCAGAGTATGCATCCTTAAAATTGGAAAATAATCCCCCAATGTTGGAATGTAACTCTCCAGTGACAGGTAACCTGCTACTAAATGAGACAGCTTGTCTAGTTTCTGAAACACACTAAATGTGAGAATAATCACTTATGTAATGTTTTTCTATAAAATTCACTTCTGCCAACATTCTAGCTATAGTCTTTCCTTCTGCCCTTTGTCACATTCAGAATATATATAATAAATAAATAAATATCCATTTCAGCCCTAGCCAGTCTGTTTTGGCCCAGTGGATAGAGTGTCAGCATGCAGACTGAAGGATTCCATTCCAGTCAAGGACACGTACCTCGGTTGCAGGCTTTGGTCAGTGCACATGCAGGAGGCAGCTAATCTATGTGTCTCTCTCACATTAATGTTTCTCTATAATATATGTATCTTCCCCTTCCTCCCACTCTGTCTAAAAATCAATGGGAAAATATCCTCTGTGAAGATTCACAAAAAAATAAAATAAAAAAATATACATTTCAAACCATTGAAAGTTTAATTATGTCACAACTTCACCAGCATAAAAAAGGAAACCATAAAAAGAACCTGTCAGAAATGAAGGATACACTAACTGAAATGAAGAATAATTTCCAGGAAATCAACAGTAGAGTAGATGAAGTCAAAAGTAAATCAGACATTTGGAAGATGAGGAAGCCTAAAACATCCAATCAGAATAGCAAAGAGAAAAAAAGAATCCCCCCCAAAAAATGATGACAGTATAAGGAACCTCTGGGACCACTTTCCTGGCTAGGCTGCTGATCAACTGAACGCTGTCTCCGTGTCATTCCTTCTTTGCCGACTCCGTCCACACCTTTGGGGACCCCTGGACCTTAGTCTGGTGAAGGACATAGACATACAAGTTCAGGAAGCACAAAGAGTCACAAATAAGATGAACATAAAGAAGTCCATACCTAGAACATCATAATTAAAAATGCCAAAGGTTAAATAAAAAGAGAGAAGCTTAAAAGCAGAAAAAGAAAAGCAGTTCATTGCCTATAGAGAGTGGCCATAAAACTGTCAGCTGATTTTTCAACAGAAACTTTGCAGGCCAGAAGGGATTGGAAAGTAATATTCAAAGTGATGAAAAGCAAGTACCTACAACCAAGATTACCTAGCAAAGCTATTATTTAGAATCAAAGAACAGATAAAGAGCTTCACAGACAAGAAAAGGCTAAAGTGAGTTCATCACCACCTAACCAGTATTACATGAAATATTAAAGGGTATTCTTTAAGTAGAAGAAGTGAAAAATAATAAAAAGCATGAACAATAAGATGGCGATAAATACATACCTATCAACAATTTTATCTAAAAAACAAAATAAGTAAAGCAGAATAGAAACAGACTCAGAGAGACAGAGAACATTTTGACAGCTGCCATTGGGAGGGGACTTAGGGGGATGGGTCAAAAAGGTGAAGATATTTGCAAGTTCAGATTGGTTGTTACAGAATAGTCATAGGAATGTAAAGTACAACATAGGGAATATAGTCAATAATATTCTAATTACTATGTATGGTGTCAGATGGGTATGAGATGTATCGGGATGATCACTTAGTAAGTTATATAATGTCTGCAAACATCCCAAGTGTAAAGAGTATCTATGCTACAGAATGAGATTTGAGGGAACTTGAGAACACTGATAGTCATATGCAGAACTCGCTATTGAAATCCTCCCATCTAAGTTCCATGTCATATGGGCTAATTTCAATGACAGATTGTTTTATATACTTTTATGCACAATAAAAAGGCAGATAGTCGACTAAAACAGATTAACTATGACTTCAGTCAGCTTATGCAGCTCACAGTGCAAGTATATGCAAATACTAAAGAATTAAGTGCACTTAGTACTAAAGATCAGTAACTTGACTTTGTTTTATTCTCATATGCTGGTTCAGCATGCAACTTCCAGTTCCATTCTCCTGAATGCAGGAGTTCGGAGTGATGTTAGAAAGTCCCACTTCACATGCACAGGGCAAAACATGCATTTCATAGAAACCTACTTATGGACTCTCCCACACACACATCTCATCTCTGGATGTGCTGGAATTCTAGGATCTGAGGGAGGAACAGTGAGGGCAAAAGAAGGACAGACATGGTTGTTGTGAAGGGAAGATATAGAAGACATTTGAGAACCACCAGTTTGGAACATGATTCACAGTATGTGCCTTTAGGCAGTTGTTTCCGTAGTGTAGTGGTTATCACGTTCGCCTCACAGTATGTGCCTTATAGCACACAATTTTATACCATGCAATGTGTAATTGTTTTCAAGTTCCTTTTATATTCTACTAGAGGCCCAGCGCACAATTAAACCGTACGTGTGTAGGGTCCCCTAGACCTAGCCTGCCATCAGGGCCATGTCCACTGCCCCCAACACCTCGCATGCTCCCCAGACGCTGCCGCTCCTTGCCCTCCACCGGATGCCAGGTTCTCACCTTCCCTGGGCCTGGTGTTCACCCACTTGGAGGATGCCTGTAGGCAGCAGCTCCATTGTGGAGCCGCTCTTGGCACCCTCCCCTTTGGCCATGACCCGCGGGCCACGCCATCTGGTATTGGGATGCTGAGATGTCCTTCTGCTCCACTGGCCTCTGCTCTGTCTGGGCTTGGGTAGTAACCGCCGCCACCACAGTCGCCGTGCAAGAGTAAAGCTGGCAGGCTGGTGGCACACACGAGTGCACACTCCCTTACACTCCCCCTCGCACCTCTCAAAGGTTAGCCCCGCCCTGTCGAATCCAGCCAATCCAGGAGCCCTGCTGCCCCACCTCCATCCAATCTGCTCGCCCACGGGCCTCATCCCCCCCACCCCCTGCAACTGCCTTCCCAACCACCCTGGAGGCTCTCAATCTTTTGAGCTGAAACTTGCAACCTGGTGAAGGCGGAGAGGGCCACCTGACACACCAGGAAACTGGAGTCAGAGGCTGAGTGTGAGTGTAGCTCCGCTCTGTTCCCTCCCATGGAGCCTGTCCTATCCCTCAGCGCCATGTGCTCAGGTCCCGCCCCTCCCTGACGTCAG
>NW_005353622.1:750485-758771 GCF_000412655.1 Myotis brandtii | reverse complement strand
AGCGCCTTGGCTCCATTCCTGTCTCCGCCGCCTCTACTTTGCTCCCTTCTGCAGTGCTTGGCTTCCTTCTACATTGTCTTCAGTCTTCACTCCCCTGGCATATGCAAATTAACTGCCATCTTGGTTGGGTTAATTTGCATATAGTCACTTTGATTGGCTGGTGGGTGTAGTGAAGGTACGGTCAAGTAGCATATTTGTCTTTTATTAGTGCAGATTACAGACTTTCAATGAGTTATTCCTGGCACATATTCTATTGTTCTGGACACCAAGTTATTTTTAAAAAACACCAAGGAAAAAAACACTCTCTCATCACTTCATAGTTCTAGGAGCTATTGGTAATTTCACCTGATTTGTAATGTCTTTTCTTTGGTTCAAAAAATGTACCCATCACTGATACCCAAGGTAATCACACATAGAAAGTAAAAATTTACCCCACAAAATTTCCATTTTCTCCATAACCAAGAGAGGTTTTTTTTATTGGGAATTAGAGTGGGAAGCAAAAAGGGAGAGGGGAGAGTCAAGGACTTCATAGTTAAAGTTATTTCTAGCAGTCACAGAAAAAAATGGCAGAAATTACATTCAGTCAAACCAAAGCAAAATGGCAGAGAAAAATGAATCAGAAATGTCAGCTCAGAATCTGAAAATTAAAATACTGCTCTGAATAGAACAGATACAATTCCCAATTGAGTAATGAGCTGAAATCCAGAAAGCTTTCAAAAACAAATAAAGGGTAATCATAGTGAAGAATAAAGATAAATGCACTTTCTCATTTACATGAGCAGACAGTAGTTCCACAGCCACTTCCTTATTAAAATGGACTGTTAACCAGACGGCAAGGAACAAAATGAAATGGGTCATAAAGTTGCTCATTTTAATGTTACATTCTATCCATGAAAATGTATTTTTAAATTAAAATATGCCCTGGCCAGTGTGGCTCACTTGGTTGGAGTATCATCCTGTTCACCAGAAGGTCACAGGTCAATTCTGATCAGGGCACATACCTATGTTGTAGATTCCATCCCCAGTCAGGGCACATACAGGAGGCATCTGATCAATGTATCTCTCACATTAATGTTTCTCTCTCTCTCTCTCTCTCTCTCTCTCTCTCTCTCTCTCTCTCTTTCTCTCTCTTCCTTCCTCCCTCTCTAAAAATAAATTTAAAATTAAGATACAACACATGAGATAAAATCTCAATATCTGAGTGATCATAGAACAGAGAAAGATTTTGAGTTAGCCAACAGTCGATTGTTTGGGGCAAGGTGAGTTTTTCTCTAAGTGGCCCATCTTTATAATTTCAGAACTTGTTAGGGAATCTCTGCACATCCCATCCTCATAGACAATCAAGTGTTTCTACCTTTTCCAGGTAATGTAGCACTGCCCTTATTGCTGCAGAGTGACTGATTCAGACATGAAGTTACTTATCTAGGCACACAGGATGTAAGCTCTGTCCTCAATGAGTTTTCATATATATATATATGTATTGCCTATTGCTGTTTAACAAACTATTTCAAAATTTATGGACTTAAAACAAAAATGACTTACTGGCTCATGATTCTGAAATTTTGGGTGGACTCAGACAGTTCTGCTGATCTTGCCTGGGATCACTCATAGTGGCTTGCATAAGGGTGGATGGTCTAAGATGGCCTTTTTAAAAAATTAGATGTGAGGTACCTCACTTCTCTTTCATATGACCTTTCTATATTTCTTAAATGGAAGCAGCAGCCTTCTAAAGAGCAAATTCAAAAACATATTAAGCATCTGTTTGCATCATTTTTATTGATGTTCCACTGGTCAAAGTCACATGGCAAGTCACAATGCTAAACCAAGATCAATGTGAGAGAAATCCCACAAAGTCATGAAATTGCAGAAGTCATGGGTCAGTCAGGGCTACTAATGTAACAATATACTAAAACTCCCATTTGAGATTGAGCATAGAATAAAGTACATACTTCTTAGCTTGGCATTCAAAGATCTACATATTCTGATCCCAAATTACCTTTCCTTTGCCTGTCTCACAAAAGTTTACAATAGCAAAAACAACCACATGCTTCAACTTGAAGACAAATCTTCATGCATTATCCAGAACTCTGTCTATTTATATTGCTAAAATATACTCTTATGGCCTCCATTTTTTTTCTATCTAGCTTCATCCATCTACCAATAGGCCTGGCAACCTTCCATGGCTCAGGTAATAGGTTTACACCTTCCATGAACATTTCCATGATTGTCGAATAAATGGGTGTTTCTCCCTTGTCTGAACTTAGTTTCAAGGTAGTCTTCTCTCCATTTTTCCTGAAGAGTCTGGTTTTAGATGGTTTATTTGAGATTGTTCTTTTTTCTTGAGGTAGACTTTTGTATTGCTAGAAATTTCCCTCTTGGAACTACTCTGGCAGCACCCCTTAGATTTTGCATCATTTTATTTATTTATTTTTTATTTGTCTGAATGTATCTTTTGATTTTTTCCTTTATCTCCTTGTTAACCCATTGGTTGATTATTAGGATGTTATTTAGCTTCCATGTGTTTGTGTGTTTTTCAGTTTTTTTCTTGTGATTGATTTCTAGTTTCATAACATTATGTCAGAGAAGATACTTGATATGATTTCAGTCTTCTTAAATTTATTGAGATTTGTTTTGTTGCTTAACAAGTGGTCTACTCTGTAAAAGGTTCTATGTGCACTTTCAAAGAATGTATATACTGCTTCTTTAGGGTAAAATGTTCTCAAAATATCACTTAAATACATATGGTCTTATGTATTATTTAAGGCCATTGTTTCTTAGTTGATTTTCTGTTGGAGTGATCTATCCATTGGTGTCAATGGAGTGTTAAGGTTCCCTAGTAGGACTGTATTACTATTGATCTCTCCTTTTAGGTTGTCAATATTTATTTTATATATTTAGGTACCCCCATGCTGTGTGCACAAAAGTTTACAAGGGTTATATCCTCCTATTGGATTAATCCCTTTACCAGGAAATATCCTTCTTTATCTCTTGTTAAATACTTTGTTTTAAAATCTATTTTTGCCAGATATAAATATTGCTCCTCTGCTTTGCTTTTAGTTTTCATTTGCATGAAATATCTTTTTCTTTCCTTTCAATCTTTGTGTGTCTTTTGATCAGAAGTTCTCTTGTATGCAGCATATGGGTCTTGTTTTATTATCCATTCAGCCAGCCTAGGTCTTTTGATTAGATCATTTAATTGGATCATTTAAAGTAGTTATTTTAGATATGTAGTTATTGTCATTTTATAATTCGTATTTTTCTTTTTCTTCTTCTTCTTCAAGTCCCTTTTAGCATTTCTTGTAATACCAGTCTGTTGGTAATAAACTCAAGCTTTTTCTTATTTGGGAAACTCTTTATCTCTTCTTCAGTTCTAAATGATAGCCTTGCTGGGTAGAGTAATCTTGATTGTAGATCCTTGCCTTTCACCATTTTAAATATTTCATGCCAATCACTTCTGGTCTAAAAATTTTCTGCTGAGCCCTAACCAGTTTGGCTCAGTGGATAGAGCATCAGCCTAGGGACTCAAGGGTCCCAGGTTTGATTCCAGTCAAGCGCATGTACCTTGGTTGAGGGCACATCCCCAGGAGTGAGTGCGCAGGAGGCAGCTGATCGATGTTTCTCTCTCATCGATGTTTCTCTCTCATCAATATTTCTAACTCTCTATCCCTCTCCCTTCCTCTCTGTAAAAAATCAATAAAATATATTTAAAAAAAAATTTTCTGCTGAGAAATCAGCTGTCTTACGGAAGCTCCTTTGCATGTAACTACCATTCTCTTGCTGCTTTTTAAGATTACCTATTTTCATTAATCTTTGGAATTTTAATTATAATGTGTCTTGATGTGAGCCTCTTTGGGATAATCATGTATGGGCTGTTGTGTGCTTCCTTGACTTGTATGTCTATTTTCTTCATCAGGTTCTTAAAGTTTTCAGTCATTATTTCTTCAAATAGGCTTTCAACTATTTTCTTCTTTCTTCTCTTACTGGTACCCCTATAATGTGAATGTTTTTATATTTGATGTGGTTCCAGAAGTCCCTTCCTTTTTAAAAATTATATATTTTTTCTGTTTTGCTTGGGAGTTTTCTGCTACAATGTCTTCCAAGTTGCTGATTTCTCTGTTGTTTTCTTCCATATAATGTATTCTTTATTTCAGTTATTGTATTCTCCATTTCTGACTGGGTGTTTTTTTTTTGTGGTTTTTATCTCTTTGTTTAAGTTATTACTGGTTCATCTTTTCTTCCCTTAAGTTTATTGAGCAACCTTAAAACCAGTGTTTTGAATTTTCTATGTGGCATATCACTTGCCTCCATTTCATTTAGTTCTTTTTCTGGAAGGTTTTTTTCTTTATTTCAGTTATTGTATTCTCCATTTCTGACTGGGTGTTTTTTTTTTGTGGTTTTTATCTCTTTGTTTAAGTTATTACTGGTTCATCTTTTCTTCCCTTAAGTTTATTGAGCAACCTTAAAACCAGTGTTTTGAATTTTCTATGTGGCATATCACTTGCCTCCATTTCATTTAGTTCTTTTTCTGGAATTTTTTCCTGTTCTTTCATTTGGGACATGTTTCTTTGGCTCCCTATTTTTGGCTTCCTCCCTGTATATGTTTCTATGTATTAGGTAAATCTCTTTTGTTTCCCAGTCTTGGTAGAATGGCTTTATGTGAGGTTTCCTGTGGAACTGAGTAGTGCAGTCTCCCTAGCCTAGCACTCCAGGCATCTCGTTTGTGTGGATTTTATGTGCTCTCCTATTGTCATTGAGCCTTTGTTGCTGTAGGTACATTAGTGGGTGGGATTGACCCTCAGACTGATTGGCTGTGAAGACTAGCCATGACTACAGCTAGAGCTGTTTTTAGGGGCTGACCCCACAGAGCAGGATTTGCTTTAGCAGGGCTCTGGTGCCTGCCAGGTCTACTCTTTTGATGTGTCATTTGTGAAATTACTAGTAATTGTGTCATACTCCTGTGTGGTTTGCAGCTGGCCACCAGGTGTATTGGTTCTGAAGCATCTTGAGAGGGATTCCAAGATGCCAGAGTCAGCTGCTGCCTGTGCCCAGCCTGGGGAGGAAGGTGCTACAAAGTGATCAGTAGTGGTAGTTGCTTGTGTGGGCTTAGAGGCCTCTGGGAGATGCTATGCTGTGAATAGAAGCTCTCTGCCACAGTGCCAAGCTTGAGGGCACTTAGCAAGTGGCATAGAGCATTCTAAGGTTTGTGGGCTTTTGATAAATTTTAGCAAAGTCCACAGCACTGGCTGAGGCTAGCAGTTTGTGTAAAATAGTCACTAAAAAAGGTTTGAGCTGGACACATGAATTGGATGGGGCAGGATTTTAGGGAATCACCAGGGATGAGGCAAGCAATGTTAACCATGTTAATGGAGACTCGGATTTTGTGCCATGTGCTTGCCAGCTGTGCTGGGGAGAGGCTCAATAAACGAACAATGGTGCCTGCCAGCACTTCAGTCCTGGAAAGAGTTGCCCCTCCAGCCCTCATCCTGAAGATAATTCAGTTCCTCCCTATATGTCTGTAATGCTTTTCAAGCTGCTGTCCCTTTGCTGGAGCTTAGAGTGAGTGTTTGTACATGAGTGAGTTTGCTCTGGGTCCTTTCAAAGGAAGCCTGGGTTTCTAGCAGTCTTCCATCTTATCTGGATAGAGTCCCCTGCTGATTTTCACAGTCAGATATTATGGGAACCTCATCCTGGCACTCGTGGTCTGGGCTGTGCAGTCTAGTGTGGGGCTGGGACCCTTGCTCCTCAGGGGATACCTCCCAAGCCAGGATATTCCCCCCAATTTGTAACCATCACATGTGGGTACAGGATCTGTCCATTTGTCATCTCGACTCCTTCTACCAGCCTCAACATGGCTTCTTTATATCCTTAGTTATAGGACTTCTGTTCAGCTAATCTTCAGCTGGTTCTCAAGGATGGTTCTTTTATAGCTTAGTTGTAATTTTAATGTGGTTGTGAGAAGAGGAGAGATTAGCATTTACCTACTCTAGCAGTCTTCCATCTTATCTGGATAGAGTCCCCTGATGATTTTCACAGTCAGATATTGTGGGAACCTCATCCTGGCACTCATGGTCTGGGCTGTGCAGTCTAGTGTGGGGCTAGGACCCCTGCTCCTCAGGGGATACCTCCCAAGCCAGGATATTCCTCCCAATTTGTAACCATCACATGTGGGTACAGGATCTGTCCATTTGTCATCTCCACTCCTTCTACCAGCCTCGACATGGCTTCTTTATATCCTTAGTTATAGGACTTCTGTTCAGCTAATCTTCAGCTGGTTCTCAAGGATGATTCTTTTATAGCTTATTTGTAATTTTAATGTGGTTGTGAGAAGAGGAGAGATTAGCATTTACCTACTTTGCCATGTTGACAGGAAATGAGTTAATTTTTGTATATGGTATAAAGATCCAACTTTATTCTTTTTCATGTACATGTCTGGTTTTTCCATCACCATTTGTTGAAGAGATTATTCTTTCCCCATTGTGTAGTCTTAAATCGCTGTCAAAGATAATTTGCCCATATGCACAAGGGTTTGTTTCTGGGCTCTCTAATCTGGTCCTTGGTCTATATGTGTTTCTTTATGTCAATACCATACTGTTTTATATTCTAGCTTTTTAGTATGTTTTAAAATCAGAAAATATAAAACTTCCAAATTTGTTATTTTTCAAAATTGTTTTGGCTGTCTGGAATCCCTTGATATTCTGTATGAATTGAAGAATAATTTTTTTTTCATTTCTGCAAAAATTACCATTGAGATTTGGACAGTGATTGAATTGCATCTATAGACTGCTTTGGGCAATATGGACATTTTTGATGCTATTGTAAATAGGATTGTGTGTGGGGTTTTTTTTTCATTTTCTTTTTGGATTGTTCATTGTTAGCACATAGAAATGCATCTCACTTTGGTGTATTGATTTTGTAACCTGCAACTTTGCTTAATTTATTAATTTTAACAGTTTCTTATGGAATCTTTAGGGTTTTCTTCATATAAAATCCATGTCATTCTGCCATCAGATAATTTTACTTCTTTCTTTCCAATGTAGATGGCTTTACTTATTTTTTTCTTGTCTAATTGCTCTGATTAATACTTCTTGTACAAACGAATAGAAGTGGCATGAGTGGGCATCCTTGTCTTTCTCCTGATCTTAGAAAAAGCTTTCAGTTTTTCTCTATTGAATCTAATATTTGCAATCTTGTCATATATGGCCTTTATTATATTGAAGTAGTTTCCTTCTATTACTAGTTTTTGAGCAATTTTGTCATGAAAGGGTATATCAAATGCTTTTTCTGCATTGATTGAATGCTCATGTGGTTTCTGTCCTTCATTTGTTAATGTGGTATATTATATTGACACGTGTTTGTATGTTGAAGCATTTTTGCATTCCAGAGATAAATCTCACTTGGTCATGGTGTATAATCCCCTTATATGCTATTGAATTTAGTTTGCTATTATTTTGTTGAGGAGTTTTGCATTAATATTCATCAAAAATATTGGTCAATAACTTATTTTTCTTATAGTATCTTTGTCTGGCTTCGGTATCAGGGTCAGGGTAATGCTGGCTTCATCATATGAGATTGGAAGTGTCCCCTCCCTTCCAAATATTAATTAATATTTCATTCTTCTTTAAATTTTTGGTAGAATTCTCCAGTGAAACCATCTGGTGCTGGGCTTTTCTTTGTTGTGAGGTTTTTGTCTATTTATTCAGACCCTTACTGGTTGTAGGTCTGTTCCGATATTTATTTGTTCATGATTCCATCTTAGTAGGTTGTATATTTCTGGGAATTTATCCATTTCTTCTAAATTATCTAATTTGTTGGCATTTAATTGTTCTTAATAGTTTCTTATAATCCTCTTTTCCCCCTGTAGCATACAACCCCTGTTGCAATGTCTCCTCTTTCATTTCTGATTTAAATTATTTGATTCTTCTCCCTTTTTATCTTAATCTAACTAAGGTTTATCAGTTTTATCAATCTTTTTTTAAAAAACAACAACTCAGTTTTGTTAACTCCTTTATTGTTTTGTTTTTTTTTTCTACTCTCCAGTTTATTTATTTCTACTCTAATATTTCTTATTTCCTTCCTTCTGTTAATTTTGAGTTTGGTTGATCTTTTTCTAGTTCCTTGAGGTGTAAGTTAGGTGACTGATTTGAGGTTTTTGTTTTCCTTAATGGACTTATTTACCACTATAAACTTACCTTTTTGTACTGCTGTCATGACATCCTACAAGTTTTGGTATGTTTTCATTTTTATTTGTCTCAAGATGTTTTCTAATTTTTATTTTTTTAAAATATA
>NW_005353622.1:741592-750395 GCF_000412655.1 Myotis brandtii | reverse complement strand
CTCAGACATATACCCTGACTGGGAATTGAACCATGACCTCCTTGTTCATAGGTCAACACTCAACCAATGACCCACACTGGCCGGGTTCTAATTTTCCTTGTGATTTCTTTTTGACCCATTGGTTGGTTAAGAGTGTGTTATTTAATTTCTACACAATTTTTAATTTTCCAGTTTTTCTTCTGCTACTGAATTCTAGTTTCATTCTATTGTGGTCAGAAAAAGAAATTTTGTATGACTATTATGAGTTTAAAAAGCCAGTCTCCATAAGTTAGATAGATACTGATTTCATTTATGTAGCCTTCTTGAAATGACATTACACAAATGGAGAACAGAACAGTAATTGCCAGAAGTTAGGGATAGTGTGGGAGGGAAGTGAATGTGGCTATAAATGAGTAGCAGAAAGTAACCTTGTAATGGACTTTTTTATTTTCATTATATCAATGTTGATATCCTGGTAATGATATTATACTATAGTTTTCAATATATGGGGAAACGAGTAAAAGGTACACAGGATCTTCTCTGTATTATTTCGTATAATTGTATGTGAACCTATCATTATTTAAAAATTAAAATTTAATTTCCAAAACCTCTAGAGAGGCAACTATAGCAGTTGAGAATACAGAGTTTGTTGTCAGACAAAACAAGTTTCCAGTTCCAATTCCATCATTAACAGTTGTCTGACTTTGGCTAATGTCTTAACTTCCCTGTACCTTAGCATGAATATGTCATATGCATAAAGGCTTAGCATGAAAATGTCATATGCATAAATTATGATGAAACATAAATACATTTATAATTAAACTAAGCCAATTTTATGAACTAGAAACAAAATTACTGCCCAGGTTAATGCATCTTTTTTCTTTTTAATGAAACAGAGAACCAATTAAACAGCCTGAATAAAAGCCTGAATGAGCATTGAACAGAAACACAGAAGTGATAAAGGTAATTCCTTGCTAGTTTCCCAATTGCTAGCAATACTAAGAAAATCAATTAAAGTTTTCCTAAGATGATCTTTTCTCTTACTTAGAAAGAAATTTTGAGATATTCCCATTTATATGAATTGAATCCCCCAGGGTTTTGTGCTGCCTTTCTTTAAAGAGGATTCTTTTCAAAGTCAGGAGCACTGGAAGGTAGTCAAGGCATGTGGGCCATCTCTTTTTCAGCATAGTGGTGGATGGGATAACAGTGCAAATTTGTTTAGCAATTGTTTTTGTATTCTTCCCTACCAAGGAGCTAACCATGAATTAAATGGAATGATCAGCATTTGCATATTCATTCTACTCTGATCACCAAGTGCTAAAAAGGGAGAGGAAAAAGCACTCCAGGTGTGGATAAAATTTAAACATCTGTAGAGTCATGGATATCATCACATTCTTTCTACTTTAAACCATCATGGATTCAAGAATCCATAGAACACAAGAATTAAAATATAAAACAAAGAACAAAATAATCCTGCATAGCGAAGAGAATATGATTTTCTTCATGAGATTTTACTATTTATGAAGATGAATCTATTACCCTGGCGCAATGGAAAGAACACAATCATTAGAATGAGGCAAACTTTTGTCAAATCCCAAGCTCCATCAATTATTTTCTGTGTGACAAATTATTAACCCTTTGAGCAGCAGTTTTTCATCTGTAAAACTGGGGTTAAAGTAGCCATGTTTAGTAGTTCTGCCACCAAGTGAAAGTGTTAGCATAGATAGTTAGTATTGATAAAGGAAGGGAGCAAGTGGACTCAGATATTAAGCCTAATAAATTGAAAGCTGAATCAGATATTGGGCCTGCTTCATTAGGAAGTTAAGGCATTCCATTGAGCTTGATTTACTAAGAAGCCATAGCATTTATAGGCTCATTCACACACTCCAGGAGACTGTAGTGGTGTTCTCTGTGCTCAGGACTTAATCCTTGAGGTAGTCAGGAAGAGTCTCCCCTAGGTGCAACTAGGGTGGTGTCAGGATTATGGGGAGCAGAAGAGGGGAAATTCCTCTGGGTACATGAGCAATAGAAAACAGATGACACAACGGAACTTTTGGATATAGCAGTCAAGATGGCACATGGGGAAATGCTTCTACTTTGAGGCATATGCAGTAGAAGCCAAAATGATGACATGAAGGAGCAGATTCTAGCCTGGGAAAATCTGAGAAAAGGATTGGATTGGATTGGATTGGATTGGATTGGATTGGATTGGATTGGATTGGATTAGGACATGGAACCCCAGAACATCTAGGAAAGAGATTGGTTAGGGGGAGGCCTAACTCAAGCCCAGGAGAAATTAGGAAGTGGGTTGGATTGTTGAAATGACAGCTTGTTCATTACCAAGAACCAAGAAAATATTTGGAGGATTATCAAGAGACTCATGGCAGGGTTGGATTGTTGAAATGACAGCTTGTTCATTACCAATATTTGGAGGATTATCAAGAGACTCATGGTGATTGCTGTAGAGCCTGCCCACCCTTTACCTCCCCAAGAGTGCACTATTTCTCTTCATCCCAATACAATCTTACCACTACACTTAAGCTTCTCCACACATGTGCCCTTTGAAATTCTTTTCTCAACACACCGCAAAAGAACCCACTTTCATCAGCTACAAAAGCATGTGAATTACGTGCCTACCTCAGCACTAACTCAAAGTAGGAGCTAAGGATACTGTCAGATCCTTTCTTTCCTTGCTCTTTTACCTTTTGTTTCTCTTGTTATTGTGGCTTATTATAGGCCAAGTTACTCCAAGCTTTTAATTATGAAATTGTTCATTAAGGACAGAAGCCTGACTTTGCACGGCAATGCTGAAGGTACTAGATATGATGTCTGTCATGTCTCGATATTCCATTTCCAAGTGATTATTGACAAGTAAATACTTCTGAATCAATTGCAACCCACACATACCAAAACTCACATAACATTCACTCTGTGTAATATTAAGAGAGAGACAGGTAAAGAAAATGGAGGTTGGAAAAGAGCTCAAATTTACTTACAGGGGGCCCTTCTTAGACAATGGGTTCATTCCCGTGATCTTTCGAAGTGAATGGTCTCTTCTGTAACCTGCAGTGAAGGTTCCTGACTGATGCAGAGAAGTTCAAAGGTCTGCTTCTAACCCAGTCTCAGCCACCACAAATTCAGAAAATTGCTAGTGGTAAAGTGGTTGTCTCCTTGAAAGAAATAAAGAAAGTAGTAGCTATGGGTCAAGAAGGAGGAATCTGGGTTTAAGCCAAGGTCTGAGGCTCCTTTGGTTACTTATTCATTTTGCCTTTACTTTACTTATGATTAACTTTTTCTTAATAGGAGCAACATACCATCGTAGGGTATGTTCTGACATGTGAACAAATGTTAATAATAATGAGCATGAAACAGTTAAGTCAGAAAACTCGAATCCTTTTATAAGCTTTTGGTTGTTCGTTTTGGTATATATAGTAGATTGTTACAATAATGGCCTCCAATGAATGACGTCTCCCTGTGTCCATTTTCTTTGCAATGTGACTTGCTACTCTTCCTGTCAAGAAGTAGAATCCATTTTCCCATCATTTGAATGTGGGTTGGCCTTGTGACTTCTCAGATCAATAGAATGTGATGAAGTGAGTGTGTGACTTACTCCCAAGGCGAAGCCTGAAGATGCCTTACAACGTCTGCTTTGACCCTCTTAGAACACTTTCCTCATCATGTAAAGTAGCTTGATTTATTGTAATAGAAGATGAGAGACCTTGTGGAGAGACCCAGCCAAGATTCAACACCAACAACAGGAAATGGGAATCTAGGAATGATCAACCCCTACTGATCAACCAGCTATCCGAAAAGGTGAATGAGCCCACCCAACACTAGAGGAGTAGGAGGATTCCCTAGCTGAGTCCAGCTTTATGATTTTGTGATTTATAATGAAACTAACAGTTAACAGTAAACATGTTTAGGTATTATATCATAGAATCTAGAGATGTAGGTATAAACTTTAACTAAATGTTTCAATTGTTTGGTCGTCAGGTAGCAGTCAAAGATAATAGAAAGTATGTTAGTCATGTCCTCGAGGCCTGCCTGTAAAATCAGTTCCAGGAAAAATGTTTAAAAGTACACTTTGCTTAGATAATAGAAAAATGTAGCTAGTTAAGCATAACACAAAGATAGCTTAAACAATGATGGTCACAAGATGTTTAGTTTCTGCCTTTGCTTTAAAGATAACATCATGGACACACAATCAGAAGTTTTTCAGAATCTTGGTTCCTCAATGAGGTTAGATCACCCAACCACAGTGAAGGCTCCAGACAAGATGACATCAGACTCAGGAAAACCACTGAAGCTTGCACAAGGACTCACTAATCAGCTTCACTGGTAACCCCTTAACACATAACCCTCAATCTCGGCCTTTAAAAACCCTTGATTGAAAGCCATCAGGGAATTCTGGTTTTAAGCCATAGCTTCCCGTTCTGGCTTGGCACCCAGCCAATAAATTGCTTTAGCTTTTCCACTGCTGTACATTGGGTTCAGTAATGATAAGAAGAAATATGTATTTGGCTGTCCCGTTTCTGGCACAGAGCTCCCAGAACCTTTGGAATTTTCTGACTTAAGCTATAAAGGAGTCTTTTGTTATGTTAATGAGGTGCCTTTGGAAAGCCCCTAGGTAACCTAAGGATGGGTGCTGGTTGCCAGGGAAACTGACCATGTAATTGCAGAATTGGAACTTTCAATCCCAGCCCCCTGACCTCTGAGAGGGAAGAGGGGCAGGAGATTTAGTTCAATAACCAATAATTTAATCAACTGTGTCTGTGTAATGTGGCCTCCAAAAAACCCAAAAGGACAGAGTTTGGAGACCTTCCCAGTTGGTTAGCCTGTGGGAATTTGGGGACAGTGTTACCCTAGAAAGCATGGAAGCTCCATACCCCTTCCCCATACCTTGCACTATGCATCTTTTCCATGGGATGTTCCTGAGTTATAGCCTTCTATAATAAACAGGTTATCTAATAAGAAAAGTGTTTCTCCAAGCTCTGTGAACCATTCTGACAAATTAATCAAACTGAAGGAGGAAGTGGAACCACCAGTCTATAGAGAATCTGTCTGATGTGCGGGTGCTATTGGCATCTGAAGTAGAGGGAAGGGGGCAGTCTTGGATTACTGAGCCCTTCACCTGTGGAACCTGATGCCATCCTCAAAAGCTGGTGTCAGAATTGAGTTGTATTGTAGGACACCCCCCTGGTGTCACAGAATTGCTTGATAGTGGTGTTGGGGTGGGACCCACACATTGTAATTGAGTATAGAATCGTAAGCCCAAATTGCCAATGCACACAATTGTGAGCAAATACACAGTTACAGTTTTAAAGCACTACCTTGGTTTCTTACCCAGCAACAGATAACTGACAGACTAGGTAAAAAGACCTTCATTAAGCTTTTGTTACAAATAAAAGTGAAGCACAGAAAACCTGTCACTCCCACATCCCATTTTTGTTATATCCAGTTGCCTTTTCTCTACTCCTTTATTCCTTGTATTTCTGTAACTTTGAAGTTCCTGACCACCCTCTTTTTGAAATGCCTTCCTTGATTTTCTTCACTGCTCTTTCCTGGGCATCCCCTACCTCATGGTCTCCTCCTTCTCAATCATTTGTGCTAGTTCCTTTTCCCCTATATTTTTAGCATACCAGTTCCTGACCCTCTGCTTTGCTCTCTTTGCCTCATTCCTTTGGTGAAATCTCTCACTCTTATGGCTTTATCCTGAGAATTATTGTATTCTAAAGACACATAGGTGTTTATCTATAGCCTTGATCTATGTATATAATTGATTTCCAATAAGTACCTGTGAGCTACTTTTTATATGAAAAATGAAATATGCGCATTGACCGTGATTCTCAGAATTATATTTGACAAAACTAAAAACATCTGGACATTTCTTAAGGGATCCTGATTTCAAGAGATTTCCCACATCATTGCAAGTTTGCATATTTAATTCATGTCAAAATATTTCCCTTCCTCAATGACAAAGCAAAAAATAAAAAAAAAAACCAACGAGAGTCCAACTGTTATTGTAAATCCAAGGACAAAAGTTAAATGAAAGATCACATATTAAATGCTCACATGTAATTGCTGCTTAAATACCTTTTGCAATCCTCACTTAAGCTTTCAAAGGTGCTTCTGCCACTTCCAAATAGGAATCTGCATGTAGCTTGGGCTTCAAAGAATAAAACAAATAAAACAATAATTTTACTTTTATAAGTCCTCAGAGTGAAAACAACTGAGACGTAGCCTTTTTCTGGCTGCTGTGCGTTCCAGTCCCTGCAGGCCAATTAAGTTCTTTCAAAGCCCCAGCAAGGGCTTGAAGGTTAATTAAAATGTGTGCTTTAGGAAAAACTGAGGTTAGTATAGAGTGCACATACTCCACCAGCTGTCTTGGAAGCAATATTTAATTAACCAGCAGTGAGGCCCCGCACCTACTTTTTCCCCATTTCTGCACAGATACCAGGGATGCAGAGGATGGACCCAGGTCTCCGAAAGGGATGTTTGCAAAGATAGTGAAGAGAATGTCTCTCTGTTCCCCACTCTTATTCAATTTTCTCCTCTTAGACAGGGGTCCTGCTTTTTGGTGTCTTTATCATCATGCTGTCCTAAGATTTCCTCCCACAAATAGCAGATCCTTACCCATTAATCCTCACAGAGAAATTTTTCTTATACCTCCTGGCCCCCCCCTCCACACACAACTTCACAACTTGTCCATCTATTTTCTGCCTTTCACAGTGGCAGCTACTTAGTTAATCAGCTAAGTACTAGTAATGGGCTGTTAATATGCTAGCCTCTCAGGAAGCACCTGCCTTTTAACTGAAGGCCCATAGGACATGAAAGCTCATTGGGAGAAAGTGGTAGCGAACCCCAATGACCTCTACCCCCAGTATTCCCATCATTATATAATCCCTTCCCACATTTTATCAGGGTTGGTTTGGGTGTTCAATAGTTTACAGTGTGGTCAAGAGTAGGTTTACAGTTGTGAGTATGCAAAACACAGACTCTATTACTGTATTATTATTTATTAATCATTGTATTATTTTGCATACAAACACCTGTAAACTTACTTTTGCCCCACCTTGTATAACAAAAGTTCTAGTGTGTCACTTTCAAGATTAGGTTATCTAAAAACAAAACAAAAAAACAAAAAAAACTTCCATCTTAGGTTTTCTTTCTCCTCTCTCTGACTACTTGCTCTGGGGGAAATCATACAGTAGAAGCCTAATAAAGAGTCCTTCGTAGGAAGGAACTGAAGAGCCATGTGAGTGAGCTTGCAAGTGGTTCCTTTGGCCTCAGGTAAGCCTTTGAAGACTGCAGACTTGATTGATTGCTTGGCTGTGACTTCATGGGAGACCTTGATCTAAAACTAACCAGATTCCTAACCTATAGAAACTGTGAGATTAAAATTTTGTTGTTTTAAACCACCAGATTTGGGGGTAATTTGTTATGCAGCAAAAAGATAGCAAATACAAAAGCCTGGGTCCTTACCACATGATGGAGCCAGTTAGCAGCACATAAAGTTGACTTGCTGAAGCAGCGTGAGCTTAGCACCCATTTCTGGGAGCTTCTAAGAAGAGGAGAGCTGACATTTTAGGAAAAGTGTCACATGGAGGGCGGGACCAATAGGAAAATGTTTCTGGGCAGAGTCAGATGGGATGGGAGCGAAAGAGCTGACTGACTGCTCAGGAGTCCAGGGTTTCCCCTTGTCAGGCGAGGCTGTGAAGCCTTCTCTGTCCCACCCTTTTGCTACCGCTCACACTCAGCCACCTGAGGCTGTAGTTGGCTCGGGCTGCTCTCAGCCTGTCTGACTGTCCATTTCACATAATGTCTGTAAAGGTGTGTATCTCCTTTCTCTCTCTTAAGTTTTTCTTTGAGGTGAGGATACACATCTTTGTTTCTTACCCATCAAATGAGCTTTCATGTGGTTATCCACAAATAGTCAGGAGGAAGAACCCTCAGTATGTGAGAGAGGAACAAGATGCCAGACCTATTTGGTGGACTAACTAGCAAAATCACGAGAAGTTTTACTCCAATGTGCCTTTCTCAGTCTTATTCACGCATTCATTCATTTAACACATAGTTGTCAAAAGGTTTTAGACATTGGTGTACATGCCTGATACGAAAGCTTACATCACAGGTTTTTATTCAGGTCTGACTCCTCCTTCTGTAGTTCTGAGGTGTCCCCAGGCCTAATCCAAATTTAGACCCAGTGCTGTGATTTCATTTTGTATATATTCACTCTTTTTTATTATGACACATTTGATATTTACTACAGAAACCACATATACAAGTTATAGAATACAGTAATAAAATGAATGCCTGTGACCCCACCACAGACTTATGTCCTAAAGCATCACCAGAACTGTCCCATCTACCTCTGCTTGCACTTCTCCCCTTCTCCTGCTTCTGCTGACACAGCCCCACCAAAGGTGAATTTCATTTTTTCTTGTTTTGTTTTTCAAACAGCTTTATTGACATATAGTTGATATACAAAACACTGCATATATTTAATATATACCATTTGATGAGTTTGGACATATGCATAGACCTAGGAAACCACCACTATAATCACTGGACATTTCCAATACCTCCCACAGTTTTACTGTGGCACTTTGTTGGTGTGTGTGTGTGTGTGTGTGTGTGTGTGTGTGTGTGTATGAAGATCATTTAACATAAGGTCTACCCTCTTAACAAATATTTAAGTGCATAATAACAGTACTGTACACCATAGGCTCTATGTTGGGAGCAGATTTCAAGAACTAATTCATCTTGTATAACTGTGACTATATACCCATTGAGCAACTACTTTCCTTGTCCCCCTCTTCCTTGC
>NW_005353622.1:724243-740194 GCF_000412655.1 Myotis brandtii | reverse complement strand
CTGGCCGGGCTGGGGGATCCCCCTCCCCCCGCCCCCCGAGTGCACAAATTTTTGTGCACCGGGCCTCTAGTATATATATATATTCACAACAATCCTATAAAATTCAGGAAACCTAGTGCCCTACATGGCAGGCTCCCATTTCTGGATGGCATGGATCTGTCCTCTGAGACAGGACAAAGCAGAGACAGCTGGAGCCCCTCTCTGTGCTGTGCTTGTGTCCTGTGGCACTTCTAGACCCTCCACTCCTCACTGACCTCCTCTAACTGCTCGCAGTTCTTCAAAGCTCTTTCCAGAGTGTCATGAGCAATCACCCGAGTCTTCCAGGTGTGGCTGAGAAAAATAGGGACTAGGTTATCCACTCACAAAGAGTGACTCTGTACCTTTACCTACACAGAATCCCATTGTGTTAGGCTGTTTTATCTTTTCTTGTATGTAATATTGTAAGTTCGAACTTATTTGGTGCTAAATA
This sequence comes from Myotis brandtii, assembly GCF_000412655.1. Classification (NCBI taxonomy): domain Eukaryota; kingdom Metazoa; phylum Chordata; class Mammalia; order Chiroptera; family Vespertilionidae; genus Myotis; species Myotis brandtii. The sequence continues at coordinate 739,725 of NW_005353622.1, read as the reverse complement.
TAGGCCTTTATCTCTTAGGTGTGACCTTATTAATTTCATTCCAGTGTTCCGTTGGTTCTACTCACAGACTTTGAATAGTCTCTATTTTTTTCCACTTTTGTGTCAGCTACAAAGCTACAAACCAGACAAGAGGCTTTCATCCAAGCATGTGAAACAGAGCACTTTCTTTAACAGCTGCTAGCAGGAGAGAGGAGCACTGCTCCGTCTCAGTGTGTGGAACAGAATGGGGTTGTTGGGCATCCTTGGACCCACTTATCCTTGGATGGTTTGGCTTACCCATGTTTTTATTGTTGTTAATAAAAATGTTTGTTTTGCGTTTTATACAGAACTACCTGAAGTCTGCATCATGACTTGACCCATTACTGAGGGGTTAATAGACAATGTGTCCAACTCAGCAGCATGGTTCTGGGAATTAGGGATCCAGAGAAACCCAGGCAGGAGTCGTGAGGGGAAAGGGGCACAGCAGGGCAGTATTTCAATTCTTTCTTAAAGAAAAGGCAGTAGCGCATTCTGAGTCACTGAAAACCTGTGCAGATACGGCTTCTAAAACAAACACTATGCTGTGAGCTCACAGGAAAAGAGCAGGATGAAGACCTTCACAAATAAAGGGACACATTCCTGTGGCAGGGGATGAGGAGAGAGGGTTACCATCATCTCTGCAAACCAAGAAAAGCAGTTGATCAACAGAAAAATTAATTAATTAGTCAATCATTAAGGAGAGGCCTGGAGAAATACCCATGCTGAAATTCACAGTGAGCAAGAAATGACCAGTATCAGATTCTCTTTGAGAAAATGTTTTCTTGGAATAAACTGAATGGATTCTGAACAGGGTAGGAAAAAGTGATGCAAAACAGGATAACTGGAAACATTCAATAGAAATTGCAATTACTTCACAATTGACTGGGCTCTACAAATACCAGCAGGATTTCTTTCCCAGTAACCGTGGAGGAAAAAAAAAAGGCTTTTCTATCTTAAGATAAAGACTTGCAGGTCACGTGATTTACACTTTCCATATATGCAAATAACTAAGAGATGCAAAAGACATAGATTCGTTAACTTGGGGATTTTTTTTTTAATTAAGGAGAGCAAATTAAAACATGTAAATTGAACATGATAATATTAAACAGCAACAAGAAGCCATGGGAGACAGAAAAAGGAAAAATGGGAAGGAAACCAAAATATTAGTGGGAGCTTATTCTATGCTAAGTGCTTCCCATACATGATCTCTTTCATGTCTTCCAAAAATTCTTTAATGTAAAAAAACCCCACACATTTTAATAAGTGAGAAAACTGATATTCAATGAGTTTAACTAGGCACACAGGTAATAAAAAGCCAAATATGATTTAAACCAGGTCTGCCTGCTTCTAAATCCTACACTTCCTCAATGCAACCATCACTTCTGTGGTTTACAGACTATTTGGGGAGAATATATATAATAAAACAATTATGCCAGAGAAAATTAAATTGATAAGTTGATTATTGATAATTTTGTAGCATAGATTAGAAATAGTTTTGGGTATCCAAAAACAAAGAAAACCAATGAAATCTGGAGACGTCAGAGAAGGTGGCTTTGCAGAAGACCTGACCCTATGTTGAGCCTTGAATGATGGGTAAAGAATTTGACTGGTGAGGGAGGGATGGGTAAGGAAAACAGAAGCCATGTAAGGAAGATAAGGAGAATCATTCCTTAGGAAAATGTGTTAAGACCCAGTGTGGTGTATGATGTGGAATGTGAAGAAAAGAGAAGAAAAAAATGACAACTTCAAAGTATAATGGCAGTACCACTAATAAGAGTCAAAGGAAAAGGAAAAGATGCTTTTAAGTGAAAGATGATAAATTTTGGGGGGGATTGTTGAATCAAGGTGATAGTGAACTATAGAAACTAAAATCTCATTAGAGGAAATGACTAAAACTGATAAGAAAATGGGGCTTGGAATACTAGTAGAAAGCTAAGAAGTACTCCAACATAGGTAATATTTGAATTTAAGTATGTTATTTATGAAGAGAAGAGCAAGGACAGGAGACAGAGTATTATGAAAATCCATCTATATATATAAAAGCCTAAGCGACCATTTGACCGGTCGACTGGAAGCTATGATGCCCACTGACCAACAGGAGGCAGATTCTCCATGCACTGGCATGGAAACATGGAACAGACTGATGAATCTCAGAGGGAAGGGGTCAGGGGGAAGGGTGGGAAGAGATTAACCAAAGATCTTATATGCATACTAGAGGCCCAACTGGTGGGGTCCATCAGCCTGGCTTGGGGCAATTGGGCTGAAACCGGCAGTCCAACATCCCCCAAGGGGTCCTGGATTGTGAAAGGGCACAGGCCAGTCCAACAGACCCCACCAGTGCACAAATCCATGCACCAGGCCTCTAGTAGTTATGTAAATAGAAGATCCAGTACAAGGTCACCTGAAACCTTATGGGTCTCAGAATGGTGTAGTCACAAAAGCTAAAGTAGGAGAGGGTCTCAGGGTGGCAGACTGAACTAATGACTCCAATGCTCTACCACTGCCTACATCCACACCTTGGCCATGATGAGTGTACTTCTCTGCTCCGGAGACTTTGGATTTACACATGTGACTTGTTTTGGTCAACAGCATGTGGGAAGAAGTGACAGTGTGCCAGCTCCAAGCCTAAGCCTTAGGAAGCTTTACATGTTTCCTCTAAGCTTGTTGTGTCTCTGGCATTATCATGATAAGAACATGCCCCAGCTTTCTCTCTAATTACAGGAAGCGGGTGAGGGAATGTGCAGAGTGCCTCCCTGGCTGACCTTAGTATATAGCAGACCCATCCTGGCAGCCACAGCCTGAAGAAAGTGCCACAAGCCAAATCCATCCTACATCAGAGGAACCCTCAGAACCTGCAAAATGTGTGAACTATATCTGATATTGTTTCACATCACAGAGTTAGCGGTTGATTTCTTATGGCAGTTACAGCAAAGCATTAGGTTAGTTGACTTTGGAAGCAAGTAGTCACTTGATCTGTAAGAATAAATGATGATGTTTCAAGAAAATTGCAAAAGCAAAAATTAGATTTCAAGGTATTAAGAACAGCAGAAGGGGCCAGGAAATACAGTTGTATGTATAGATTACTTACTTGAGAAGCCTTGAGGTTAAAATAAAAGAGGTAATACTGAGCAGGAAAATCAACAGACGTGTACCGGGCATATTTGGAAGTGTAGAAAGAAGTCTGTGGGGAGGGAGAGGAGGGCATAGGGAAGCTGATGATGGTGGAGCCCGAGAGCCTAAGGACAGGAGGAAGTGTCCACAGAAATCAGACAGGAGTGGGGCATAGCACAAAGCATAACATAAGAGACTCCGCTCTTACTAAGGGGACATAATGTAGAAACTGAGGTCAGCTCCTGAGTCACAGGCCCCACTTCATGGAGGAGGAATTTTTCTTTTTCTTTGTTCAGTGAAATTCCAAGACTGTGTCAAAAGCAATTATGGGAGAGTTGGCGAGTATCATACACTTGTGTTTGAAATTCCTGTTTCCCTTACATTGAATAGAATTCTGAAGAGTCAAATATCTAATCAAGAGATGTGGTGAGGGAAAGGAGTTGACATTCTACATAAAATTCAAGTCTGTGGCTTTGAGTGTTTCAGGATTCAGGGTATCTCCAAATGACCATCATGGTGTCAAATGAGGAAGTGAAAGCACCTGGGTCTCTCTGAGAGGAGAGCCGCACGCTGTGTTGGTGTGAAAAGTATGAAGCAGGGGAGCTGGGAGCTGTTACTGGACCACTCTAGGCTAACGCGATCCTTTTGTTTTGTTACCCAGGAGTTCATGAGATTTCTTTTGTTGGCCTGACTTCACAGTCTTCAGCCAACTATGTGACTGTATCTGTCTGGAGGCCTTGTAGAAGGACATAATAGCACTATGGAAAATGTCTGTGAGCAATTTATAGCTGAGGCCGGTTCTATTTTTGAATACTTGTTTGCAGTGATGTGCCCCAAACTAGCTGAGACCAGTGTGTCAGAGCAAAGCCGTCTGAGCAAAATGGAATAGCAGCATCTTATAAAGGTCTCTTCCTGGCAGGGCTGCTGCTGGCTCACCGGGTGAGATAGTGAGATCCACGGCATCCGTGCCATCACGGCGAGCCATTCTGCTCCATTTCTGCTCTAATGGGGAGTCAGGACAGTATTTACTTTGCTCACTCTGAGCACAGTGGAGTGTTAAGAAGGCTCTCCCGTGGTGCAGCACTCCCTGCCCCCCACCCCTCACCCCGACCTCGGGCTGTGTCTGGATTGCCAGTTGAAAGTTGAGACCCAGAGGCTTGGTGCCCCTGGCACACTGGCTGCAGTCACACCTGTGAGCAACTGAAGCCAAGGTTGTTTCCAGAGCACCTGCCAGGTGGGAGCAGCACTCATTTTAGGGAATGGGATAGTACAAGAAGGTGGAGGGAAGCATCACTTGTGTTTCCCAGGGAAGAAGGAACAAATATTGTGTGGTTTGAGGAAAGTGCACAGTATTTGACTACACAAATATTGTGTAATTCAGTGGTCGGGCACGCTGGACAGTCATCTCCAGAGGTGCACTTGGAAGTACTGCTTGGGGCAGGGACAAGGTACGTGGAATGGATCTAGTGATGTGTGCTGGGATACCTTTAGGGACCCTGAGTTTAGATTTTAAAATATGCCATTGCAGAATGTCAGGTGGCTTACGATGGGCAGGCACAAACTAAACCCTCCATAAATTAGTTCCCTAACCAATGAATAAACCCTCTCTGCTGGATTTTGTTTGTTGAAAATCAGTATCTTTCCACCTTTTGAAGTTCTCCTCTGTACTGCAGGGATGAGAAGCTCAAAGCCACAGTTCCAAGACACCCTTGCCAGGAGGCCCACTTAGATTGGGTCAGTGAGAAGCATTTGTTTAAGATTTTGCAGACAGATGAAGGGCCTTGCCCCTGCCCCCAAGTGGCAGCTGCAGATCAGGATGTGGGTATCTGCAGATGACAGACGTGGCAGGGCTGTTACCTGCGGCTTTCACACATCCTCCTGAGAGTCACCCGCTTCTCGGGCACAAGTCAGCTGAGGTCATGGTGTTAGCTTCCTGTGTGATAGCCTGGTGATAGCCTGCTCTTCCCGGTCTCTGGCTGCCCTCACTCCCCCAGCCTCCAACTTCTGGCTCCAATTATGCAAGACTCCTGTTCCCTGACTGATATACAATCTATGCTTCTGACTAAAGAATGTTTGCAAATATGGTATTGCCTGGTCCTTGACCCAAACTAAGCCCCAGCAAGCCACATCCTCCCCTGGGTTGTAAAAGCATAGCTTGTGCTCAAGAGTCCATGAGCAGTATGCCTCCATCCATGAAGAGACTGTTTATTCAGTGCATCTGGGTGTCAGCATGGTTTTAGTAGAACAAGGAGCTTACACTCTAGTGAGAGGAGACAGATCATAAACAAGTAAAAATCTATAATGTATCAGAGGGTGATGAATGCTATAGTAGAAAGGAAGAGAGATCATTGATTTTTATACTGAGTAAGATGAGAAGCTGCTGGCTAGTTTTGAGTGCATACTATTTTTGTACTAAGGAAAAAACAAATAGACTTTATTTTTAAAACAACAGAATCTTAACAGGCATCCCACTAAAGAAGATACACATATCATAAATGAGTATAAGAAAAGATGTTCCACTCGTATGCCACCGGGACAATTCAAGTTGAAACAACAGTGAGATACCCCTATGCCCATTCGAATGGCCAGAATCGAGAACACTGACACCAGATGCTGGAGAGGATGCGGAGCCACAGGAACTCTCATTCATTGCTGGTGGAAATGTAAAAGGCACAGTCACTTTGGAAGACAGTTTGGTGGCTTCTTACAAAACTAAACATACTCTTGCAATACAACCCAGCAATCACATCTTTAGTATTTACCCAAAAGGGTTGGAAACTGATGCTCCCACAAAAATCTGCACACGGGTGTTTATACCAGTTTTATTCCTATTTGCCAAAATTTGGAAGTGACCAAGATGTCCCACTATAGGTTAAAGGGTAAACTATGATATACCCAGACAATGGAATATTATCCAGCACTAAAAATAAATGAACTATCAAGCCACAGAAAACATGAAGAAACCTTAAATGCCGATTACTAAGTGAAAGGAGCCAGTCCTAAATGGATACATACTGTATGATTCCAACGGTAGGACTTTCTGGAAAAGGCAGAACTTAAAAAAGTTCAGTGGGTTGCCATGGGTTAGGGGAAAAGAGGGATAAATAGGTGAAGCAGAGACGATTTTTAGGACAGTTAAGTACTCTGTATGATATTATAAGGGTGAATACATGTCATTAGACATTTCTCCAAACATGTAGAAAGTACAACACCAAGAGCGAACTCTAATATAAACTATGGGTGATAATGATGTGTTACAACTCGTCAGTTGTAACAAACGTACCACTCTTGTGGGGGATGTTGATAATTGGGAAGGCTATCCATGTGTGGAGGCAGGGAATAAATGGAAATTTTAGAACCTTCTGCTCAATATTGCTGTTTGTGAACTTAAAACTACTCTAATAAATAAAGTCTATTAAAAAATAAAGCATCAGAAAACACAGACACACCATTCTATGCTCAAAAGCCACACTGCACTACACTTTCCACTGACCAACTACTCTTCAAATGTAATCTGGCTCCTTGGTTTTTGTTTGAAAACACCAGTTTTTGCCATCCTACCAACCTGGCTTATAAAATGATTATGAATCCTACCTACATCAAGCTCTTAGAATTTTCAACAAATTGCAAAATAAACGCTTAGTTACCTGGATGGCTACAAGATCATATTGGACATAAGGAGAGGCAAGAAGAAAAAAAATAATAACAACTCAATGAAAAGGGAGAAAATGCCTGTAATTTGGCTGAGAGATTTCCCTGGGAAGAATGCCCACTTGAGAGTAGAGAATGTTTCATTGGAAGGGGCCCCAGCACAATGAAAACTGTTCAAGCTCCCAGCTGCACTCAGATTCCACTGTGCTGAGGAAGACATCAAAATAAAGAGGCATCTCTTCCAGGGAGCTCACTTCAGTCCTTGTGAGCTACACAAAGACACTGTGCTAAGTAAGAAGCGCCCATGCTCAAGGCCGCCAGCACAAAGCAGACCCCTGAAACAAGCAGCTGAAAGCCAACTGCAGAGACATAAGAAGAGGAGAGGAGGGGCATATGAAGGGGGAGAAAGGAAGGAAGGAGAAGAGGGGGAAAAAAGAAAAAGAAAAGGAGAATTTAGCCCAGGTACCTCTCAGGGATGTTGTGAGAGAAAAAAAATCCCTCAAAAAAAGAAAAGAAAAGAAAAAAGAAAAGAAAAAAAGAAAGAAAGAAAACCCACTGGGAAACAAAGGAGAGAAAAATATTTGAGTTGCATTAACTGACCTTATTCAGAGAACACAAAGAGGAATTCTAGTCTGCCTTTAGAAACATTTTTACCTGAAAGGATGAGAGGAGTTATTAGAGCTTCTATTTCTAGTTTGGTTCAATCAAAGTCTTTTCACAATAAGCTTCCCACCCAAAGCTTCATTTGGGAAAATAACATAGCGATAAAAAATCTCCCAGCTCTGTGTAGATATAAACATAATTTAAAGCATCAATGGTACAGTCAGGATCCAGAGGGCTGTTAACACACACCTTTTAAAAAGTCATTCCTGGCTCTAATAGCTCACCTTGTCAAAACCCTCCTGTCCCCCTCTGCCCTCACACAAAGCACACCACACCTCTTCACTCCTCCCACTGGCTTTGGGTGTCATCTATCTGCTCATCCACAGCCTGTCCCCTCATCTACTTCAATGCTTGACACAGGTTGACTGGAGTTGTTTAATGTCAGGGGTGGCCTTCTGACTCTATAAGCTGAAAAGCATTGCTAGGCCCATGCCCCAAAGTATGGCTCCTGCTCACCTTCTACAGATTCTTGCTATTCAAAGTGGGTACATGGATGTGCTACATCAGCATCACCTGGGAGCTTGTTACAAATAAAGAACCTTGGAACTACTGAAGAACCTCAGAACTACTGAATCAGAATATGCACTTCAAGAAGACCTGCAAGAGTTCTTTGTGCAACTGAAATTTGAGAAGCACTGTTACTCAGGGCCCCACATTTAAGTCATATAGAGTCCATCATTGGAAAAAAGTGTTGCTCTCTTAAGTGTACTAACTGGAAAGAGTTCTGGGCCTTCTTTTATGTCTTCTCTCTGGTATCACAACTTATTATGGGCTGTAGTGTAGGCAAGTGTAAGAGACAGAAAGTCAAGCTGCACCTGTGAGTTTACATTTCCTAGGAGCCCCATTAAAAGGTAAAAGAAAAAAACAGGTGACAATTTTAACAATGTATTATATTTAACTCAACCTATATAAAATATAATTATTTCAACATATCTATAATAATAAAAGCACAATATGCTAATTAGACCGGACGAACTTCCGGACGGAGCCGGGGCTGCGAGGGAAGCCCGGGTCCCAGGTGCCAGAGGGAAGCCGGTGCTGGCAGCCAGGGGAAGGAAGGCCTACTCTTGCACGAATTTCATGCATCGGGCCTCTGGTAGTTAATATAAGAACTTAATAAAAAGATAGTCTATAGTTTTTTGTACTGTGCCCTTGATATTCAGCATATATTTTACACTACAGCACATCTCAGTTTCAGGTAGCCATAATTTCAGCAGGCAACAGCCATCTGTGGCCAGTGGCTTTAGTATAGCCCTGTGTATCTCACAAGATTGCTGTGTATGGTGGATAACTTATGTGAACACATCTTATAAGCTCTAAATACTTCATGTGGATGGAACTCATAAATAAAGAGATCTAATTATGTATGATATACCATGTATTATACCAACTCTCATAGGTCCTATTTTCCCTTCGTACTTTCCTCTATGACAGCGAGCGGAGAACAGGACATACAGCCACATGCAGTTGTATCTGCTGTCACAGTTGTGGTCTCATGGACAGAGCACAGTCTGTGGAGTCAGGATGCACAGGGTGGGGGGTTTTTACTGTTGTGATGCTTACAAGAAAAAATACAGTAAGACATTTAACACTGTAAGTAGCCTGTAGCCCAGCCCATTCAATGTTAACTGCTCTAATCATTATCTCAGTGCTCCAGATGCCTGACATCCATCCCAGGGAAAAAAAGAGCTGTGGTGACGTTCCAAAGTGGCCTCTCCATTCATCTTGTTTCGGGAGTTGGTGTGCAGGCTGTTGGCAGGTTTGTTTAGCAGGGACTGAGCCCTCAGTTGGCACTCAGCTTATAACTTCAAGCCATTTAGTCACATCCCGCTGGACAGACTCATTCTTTCTGAAGAGCTAGAGAAATAGCTCACAAGATTGATGGTTCCTTCCAGTCTGGCTGGCTCGCCTGGGGCCTTCCTCACAGCATTGGCTTCTCGGGGAGAACCTTTCTGCTTGATCAGCTGGACAGGTTGAGTCCTGCCTCATGAGTCTCACATCAGACAAGCACTCTCTGAATTAGTGATAGCATCGGTCATCATTCTCCTTGGATATTTGTAAGACGTCCTTTCACCCCAAAGGCTCTCAACTCACTTTCTATAGCTCGCCTCTCATGAGAAGCCTTGTCTAGGAATGATATAATCCCTGGGTGCCAGTGGGAGCACTGCAGGGAATGACACAGGGCCAGAGAAGTGACACCTAGCAGCATTTATAGTTGTAACTAACTGTGCCTTGATGGTGGAAGGCTGGGGGACCAACTGCCTCAGCCCGAGATGCAGGGGGTTGCCTTGAATGCAAAACTTAAGCCAGATTATTGAGAAATCTAGACAATAGGTCTCATCGTCAGGGGCAACAGGATAGAGTAGTGCTTCTCAAACTTTAAGGTGTGTACTAGTCACCTGGGGATCTTGATAGAATGAGGATTCTGACTCAGGATGTCTGGGGTAGCACCTAAGATTCTTCATGTCTATCAAGCTAAGCTCCCAGTAATACATACTGATGCTGTCACGCCATGGCCACACTTTAGTAGACCTTTATGAGGCCTTGAATAGCCCTGGTTTCCATCCTGGCTATACCTGTTCCTAGATGCTAATTCTTTGAAGTTCACTTTCCTTATATTCTCTTCTGCTGCTGTCCCTGAGGATGTCCATTCAGGCCATTGTTTTCATTCACTGTTCAGGCCATTCAGATTTCTGTGTTCCTGATCTCCTAAGCTTCTAACTCCCTACGCAGTGCCTACCCCTTACTGTCTCTTTCTCCTTTTTTAAAAAAATTTATCTTTATTGTTGAAAGTATTACAAATGTCCTTTTTTATTTTTTAGAGAGGAAGGGAGAGGGATAGAGTTAGAAACATCAATGAGAGAGTAACATCGATCAGCTGCCTCCTGCACACCTCCTACTGGGGATGTGCCCGCAACCAAGGTACATGCCCTTGACTGGAATCGAACCTGGAACCCTTCAGTCTGCAGTCCAGCGCTCTATCCACTGAGCCAAACAGTTTAGGGCTGTCCTCTTTTTTTTGTTTTTGTTTGTTGTCCTCCCCACACTTGCCTCTCCCAAGCCTTCACCACACTATTGTCTGTGTCCATGGGCTATGCATATAAATTGCCCCAACCTCCACCCCCGACCTTCCCTCTGAAATTCACCAGTCTGTTCATGGTTCTATGTCTCTGGATCTATTTTGTTCATAAGTTTATTTTGTTCATTAGATTCCACATATGAGTGAGATCATGTGATACTTATCTTCCTCTGGTTGGCTTATTTCACTTAGCATAATACTCTCCAGGTCCATCCATGCTGTTGCAAATGGTAAAAGTTTATTTTTTTTTACCACTGCATAGTATTCCATTGTGTAAATGTACCGTACCACAGCTTTTGTATCCACTCACCTGTTGATGGGCACTTGGGTTGCTTCCAAATCTTAGCTATTGTAAATTGCACTGCTATGAACATAGGGGTGCATTTATTCTTTCTGATTGCTGTTTCAAGTCTCTTAGGATATATTTCTAGAAGTGGGAGTACTGAGTCAAATGGGAGTTCCATTTATAACTTTTTGAGGAAATGCCATACTGCTTCTTCACAGCAAAAGAAACCATCAACAAAGTGAAAAGAGAGCCCACTGTGTGGGAGAACATATTTGCCAATGATATATCCAATAAGGGATTAATTTCCAAAATATATAAAGAACTCATACAACATAACAAAAGAAAGACAAACAATCCAATTAAAAAATGGGCAAAGGACCTAAATAGACAATTCTCCAAAGTGGACATACTTTCTAGTAGGGTAGCATATGATCATGCTCAACAAATACAGTTTTCTCTTCCCACTTCTCACACATCCATTAGTGCTGATTCAAAGTTATCACTGTTCAAATTTCCCTTCTCCTCAACCTTACCCACTTCACCCATGTGCCTGAGGACATTTAGCCACAAACACTCCCCTCAGGCATACAGTGCATTCTAGTTGTTGGTTTTCCCAGAGATAGGCAGAAATCTAAGATGGTCCCCAAGATTCCTGCCCCCCTGGTGATATGCACCTTCTCCCAATCAAACACTAATCTAGGTGCTGTTCCAAAGGGACTTTACAGATGTAAATAATTTCCCTAATCAGTTGACTCTAAGATAGGGGGTTATCCTTGGTGGGCCTGACCTAATCAGATGAGTCCTAAAAGAGATTGGGCCCTTCTTGGCATAAAAGATTGGAACTCTGAGGAGGCTCTGATGTGGGGAGGATTATCCATAGCTGGCTTTGAAGATAGCGGGTGCTATGAGGTAAAGGGCTACAGGAGACTCTAGAACAGTGGTTCTCAACTAATGTTGTGGCCCTACCCCATAACAAAGAAACAGAATTTCGGGAGGATGAGGCCCAGAAATCAGGATTTTAAAAAGATTCCCAGGTGATTCTAATGTGCAGCCAAGGTTGAGAACCACTGCTCTAGAAAGTAACAGTAGGCCCTGGCTGACAATCATCAAAGAAACAAAGACCTCAGTCCTCCAGGCATAAGGAAAAAATTTGGCCATGCATCTGAATGAGCTTGGAACCAAATTTTTCCCCAGAGCTTTCAGATAAGAACCTAGACCATTCAACACCTTGATTTTGGCTTTTGAGACCCTAAGCAGGGAATTTAGATAATCTATGCCCAGACTTATGAACCATAGAAATTATAGATGATTAAATGGACATTGTTTTAAGCCATCAAATTCCTGGCAATTTGTTATGCAGCAATGTAAAACTAATTACACTAATGTACCTACTCAGATTACCAAAATAGTAGAAAAAATGACTGTGAGTCCATTTGGCTATACTTTCTCTTGTATAATTTTCCCCAGGAATCCAAACACACTGGGATAAAGTATGAGTAAAATTATATGCACTCAGCATATAGAAGAAATGTTATTTAATTTGAAAACCATGATTGAGGATACCCCCTGATTCCTCTCTAATCTCACCTCTTATCATTATTCCCCTCACATCCCCTATTCTCGCCCTACTGGCCACTCTGATTTTCTTCAAATGTATCATTTGTATATCTGCCTCAGAGCCTTTGCACATGCTGCTCCCTCTGTTTACATCACTCTTCCACCAGATACCTGCATGACCCTTCCTCATGGGCCTCCTCATCACTTACATTTATGGTGTACATGATTTGTTATTTATATGCTCAGGCCTTCCCTAACCCTACTATTAATATACAGTATCCTCCAACCCTCCTCCATCAATACCCACCAACAATTATACACACTCCCTTTCCCCCTGCTTTATTGTCTCTCCTTTCTTTTTGCCTCTTCCAGGCAGTTATTTATTGAATTTACTTTTTTATTTTTCTTTTTTTAATTAAATATTTATTGTTCAGAGTATTACCGATGTCCCCTTTTTTCTCTCATTGACCTCTTCTAGCCAGCTCCGGTCTCCCGCCCCAGGCCTTCGTCACCCTATTGTCTGTGTCCAGGGGTTATGCATATATGCATACGAGTTCTTTGGTTGATCTATTCACACCCACCCACCCTTGTCTTCTCTTGTTTAAAAAATGTTAAAAATATGATAGACAAGTAATACTTAGGTTTTTAGAGTTGCAAAGACTGCATGAGAATATCAGCTGAGCCACTGGCCTACTGTGTGATCTCAGCCAAATTACTTAAAGTCACCAAGGCTTGGGTTCTTCACCTATGAAAGCAGATGGCAGTAATGCCCTGAATCACAGATTTACTGTAAGGATTAAATAATCTATATACTGTATGTTTGTCACATAGTAAGTGCTCAGGAAATGGTAGAAATGACAGAAATTACTATTCAGTAACTGAAAGAAAAACATTAAAAACGCTCTGTGTAATCTTTAATGCCAATTTACATGGCATATGATGGAAGATTTTTTGAACCTATACTTGGAGATTCTAAGATGGTAGTGAGAGCCAGCACTATATTAGTTAGGGTTTGGAGTCTATTCTTCCTAATCCGCAAGTTCTACATTCCCATATGGATACTGATGCAGGTTATGAAGGTGGATTGGTTTTATTAGAGAAACCCGAACTATAAAGAATAAGGTGAAGTAGATCTATGGCAGTCTTTCTCAAGTCACGCTCATCGGTGGGATCTTAACCTCTGGGAAAGCACGGAGCTAATAAGAGGTCCTGGTCTCATGGTGAGTGTTAGTGGCAAAGAAGGTGCTATTTAAGCACTAGACCCAGACTGAAGGCTGAGGCAACTTCTATCTGTTGTTCAGAATGACAGCTCCTGTGCAAATATGACCAAGATCCCTAGGAACCCAACTGTGGTTTTGAGCATCCAAGCATGCCTCACATTAGCTTACATACCAGATCATTAAAGAGAAAACACTACTTGTGGAGGGAGGTGGAATATAGAGGTTGGGTGTGGGAAACCGCCTATTGTCTTCACTAGCAGAGAGGTGTGGACAAGGAACCTGGAAGGCTGGTGATCCTTGAAGCCCTTGCAAAGGTCAGGGCTGTGCACCCATCCTTAGTCCAGACAATGGTAGCTGAAGCAACTTCCCCATTTATTATTATGTAAATCCTTGCTGATGGGCTAGTCTGCCTGTTACTGGAAATTGCCTGCCTAAGGGCTATGGGTGGATCCCAAACCAATAAAAGGTTGGCGAGGCCTGAGCAGGAGTGGAAGTCCTTCCTCTTGAGTTGGACTTACCCGCCTGGCCCCCCAATATTCCCAAATTATCTCTTGTCTTTTCTCTTTCATTTGTGTACGGCTCCTCTTCCAGATCCTGAACCCTGAACCACGCGGGACGTGGGGGGAAACATTTACCACAGTTGGGATAGTGGAATGGAGAACAGGGAATAGGTAAAAAAGGGGAGTTTAGAGAGCATTCTGCTTCTATGACGTGGGTCCTTTGAATTTTTTATATTTACTGCCTAAATGTTTTGCATTTCCCCTGCTCACTGTGACCCTTTAAACTTCTCCTTCCACATTACGCTGCAATTTTTTAAAGTTGGCTGTTGCTAAAGGATTCAAGCTAAAAGCCTATTCTGTCCACTTTGATAAGTCAAATTAACACACATGAGAGCTGTGTGTATAGCTTTTCACACTTCTTCATTAGAGTCCAGCTGAGTGTTTAAAATGAACTGTGATCCACATTTTATTTGAAAGACAAGTGCTTTTTCATCATTAAGAAAATGTACTTATTCTTGTTTTTAATTCACCAAAGATTTGTTGTTTGTCTGTTGTGTGCGAGGCACTGTTCTGGGGAAGAGAAAGGAGAACTCAAGGGTCAACAACCTTGCCCTTCATTCCCAGTGCAGCGGCATGGTTTTTGCCTCTGTATTTTTTATGCTCACTTGACTACTTATATAACATTTAAAATACATGTAAGATTCACTGGCTTCTTGCAGCAAAACAAAAAAGCTGTTCTTTTTGTTTGATTATTTGTTTGTTCAATTACTTTAGTGATAAGTATGATGCAAGTCCTCCAGGAGGCTTTGTAGATATTGCATAGTGCTGGGAGTGAGGTGGGGATTGTCACCGGCTGGTGCACAGTACCTGCTGTCAGGTGCAAGTACTTACACGGAGTGGAAAGGGCAATGTCTCACCCCAGAAGCCTGCAACAAGCTCAAGCCAGGGATTTGGACTGTTCCGATAGGACTGCACATGGTTACTTCATCCGGGTACATACCTTTCTCACATGTGTTTGTCCGTTGATCCAAACTCACTTGCCCATTTTCCCTCAAGTTTGAGTTAAAAATAGAAATTCCAAAATATTATTTTTTTGGTTTCTTTTATCCTAGAGGTATTGAAAGCAGGCTAATTTACCAAAGGCCAACTCATCAGATGACCAATTAACAATTTATACTTAACTGACCAGATTTTATTTTATCTTTTTAAGAGAACATTGTGGCAAGGAATGCTGTGTTTGACTCTGACTCAGCTTCCTGCAGCTACAGATGAGGATCATTGAGGTAGAAATAGATCCCTCTGTTTGCTGAAGAAAAGATAAAAGGGGACTCAGCATATAGGCAGCTGCCCACACCAGAGAGCTTAGGGCAGCCGTGGGCAAACTACGGC
Organism: Myotis brandtii; assembly: GCF_000412655.1. NCBI lineage: Eukaryota > Metazoa > Chordata > Mammalia > Chiroptera > Vespertilionidae > Myotis > Myotis brandtii. Next base: position 724,251 of record NW_005353622.1, on the reverse strand, counting down.
CCGCGGGC